>NC_072453.1:17709558-17734558 GCF_027596085.1 Anoplopoma fimbria
TTGTATGTTTGTTCAGCCGACTGTGGAGACATTCGATATGGTAGCTAGCTCGGCCTGGACAGATCTAAAAACTCACCAGGACGTCCAAGTTCACAACAGGTTGTAAGACTTCTTCGCTCTGCTCCATTGACTTTTCTATGCAATCATTGCATTTAAAGATTTGCATCATGTTCAGTCTGCACATATTTTAAAGAATGATGCTATTGATTTGCATGGGAAAAGGATTTTCTTTCCAAACTTTGTGAAACTGTAATAGAATTTGGAAAATAAAACAAATTTAATAAATCAAAAATGTAATTAATAAGCAACAATTTTGGATAATTAATCAATAGCAGTGATTTCAGACATTCACTGGCTACAACTTCACAAATATGAGAATTTGCTGTTTTGCTGTGCTCTATATTATTGTAACATCTTTGGGTTTGACTTTACATAAGTAGATTTTTTCAATGCATTAAATTAATAAAAAACAAAAACACATTAGCGGCATTTAAAACATGCTGCAAATATAGAACGTTTTGGAAGACAAGAAATCTTTTTTTTAAACAAAGTGATTTGCTAGATTAAAGCACATCGTTAAAGTGGTCAAAAACTCAGAAAAGCTGGTAAGTGGACCTTTGAGTTAAAGTTAGATGATTTTGTATCATTTTTATTTAGATTTTCATATTCTGAATGTATGAGGATAGTCTTTATTGAGATACCGGATAAATGTACTGTAAATTACATTTAAAATATCATGTTAATCTGTGTGGAGTTTGCATGTTCTCCCCGTGTCAGCGTGGGTTCTCTCCGGGTTCTCCGGCTTCCTCCCACAGTCCACAGACATGCAGCTTAGACTCTACATTGCCCGTAGGTGTGGATGTGAGCGTGAATGGTTGTTTGTCTCTATATGTCAGCCCTGCGACAGACTGGAGACCTGTCCAGGTGAACCCTGCCTTCAATGACAGCTGAGATCGGCTCCAGCACCCCTGTGACCCTTAACTGGATAAGCAGGTTACGGAAAATGGATGGATGGATGGATGTTAATCTGTTTTCTGTGACCCCTGGAAACTGTGCACATTTGCTTGTGTTTTATCCATGAGCAGCATGTTTTTCTTAAACTGAGTGAATCGATAAAGAAAAGTCGAGCCTACACACATCACATTTCCCATAGATTATAGGAAGGGCAAACACACAAGCATGTAAAACCTAAGAGACAAAGCAAATATGACAATGAACCTGCACACCCATACAAATGTGTCTCTCAGTACTGAATGCTGTCCGTCTCATTCACGGATCAAAGTGCTCATTGGGGAGGCAATCATCTGCCTGAGAGGAAACTGAAACGCAGGAGGGTAAATACAAAATCACTCCATCACAATGCTCACTTCTTTTTTCGCTCTGCAGAGAGACAACACATGGTTTTAAGTAATGTTGACTGGAATCATGTTGACATGCATATAAGTGTTTGTGTGCTGAGAGTGCAGCGTAACGCTGAGTTTGTGAGCGAGAGAGAGAGAACTGTCTGATTGCCTCTCACTTTTTCCCCTCTCTCTCCATGGCTTCCTTGTGACAGCTTTTTTGTCGAGGAGAAACAAACAATTTCTCTTTTGCTCTCCTCCCCTCCTTCACTCACGTCGGACAGGAGTTTCATAGTTTTAAAGAGCGCTGCATTTTGCAGGTTGACATCACTCCTAATAAAAGCTGTTTTTCTTCTTTTTGCACACTTGGCAGCTTGGTCAGGTGACAGGCTTTTCAACACCGCGCTATAAATACAGACGAGTGTTAAAATAGAGTTTTTGAGATGTGAGACGCGTGACTGAGGCTTCTATATTTGTACTGGATGTGTGTAGTAGATACAGCCACACCTCTGATGAATGGAAACAGACAACAGAGGACAGATGTTCAAAGGATAGCCTTTCTCTCAGCAGCTGGACAGTGTGTAAACCCGCCAACAGAGAACATATGTTCTCCGGCCAGCAGCCCGATCAGATCCACAGATTAACTCAGATGGATTCAGAGCGAAACAGAAATATATTTTAGCAGGCTAAGCTTGGCGAATTATACAATTTTGAGTGTTGTCAAGGAGGATTTATGTCGTATATGTTTTGTGAAATGTGGATTTTTCTCTGTTGCATATAGTTGTAAATTTGATATTTTGGGGTTTTGGACTGTAAATCAGACAAAAAAGTATATTTGAAGAAGTCTTCTGAGGATCTGAGAAAATGCGATTAGCATTTTTCACTATTTTATGACATTTTGAGATCGTCATCCCAGGAAAAACAATAGAATGCCAGAAACAACCTCTTGTGGCTGTAGAAAGTATGATTCTAGGTAGCGAAGAACAAACATAACATCAGATTATGACATGAGATAAGTGTTTGTTTCTTTTACACTCACATTGGTTTCCCTAAACTTCAAGTTGCTGATGTGCCTTCACCTTTTTCAGTTTTGGAGGGAACTTACAAGTTATGTTTCTGGTGCTTATTGGCTGTCAGATCAGAAAAACAATATTGCTTTTTTGTTGCTTATTTTGGAGCCAAATTGGACATTACATAGACTAAACAAACAACAGATTATATCACTATGAAAATAAATGTTAGTTTCAGCCCTAGTCATGTGAAAAACAACCTGGCAAAGGATTCAGCACCATGGACAGCGCTTCACATTGTGGCCACTTCGGGCAAGACAATTGTCCTCGAGGTCTCAGGCATGTTTGGTGAATCATCCTCCTCGTTGACAATTCTGTTATTGTGCCAGAGGTCAGGCTATTTTTATGCCTCTGTCCGGAACAGTTGTCCCATGTGCGAGCATTCAATCCATTTTCGTGAACATGTGTTGCAGAACCACCGGGAGGGAATTTCTTTGAATTTGGCAAAAATGTCCACTTGGACCCAGGAATGAACTGCTTAGAATTTACAGGTCAACGGTCAAGGTCACTGTGACCTTGCGTCTGTCCCACTCGTGATATTCCGGAACGTCTTGAGCGAATTATTTTCTAATCTGTTAGGAACGTCTTTTGGAAATAAGCTTTTCCGCTAATGAAGAAATGATTGACACTATTCTCATATCTTGATATTGATGTCTATCTTCTCATCTTTTACACTTTTACACCAAAATTAGCTAGTAAAGCACTTTTTTAAACACGAGAAAACACGCTCAAAAAGGTGATTTACTTTTTTTCCATTGCCAGTATACTATATCTTTCTGTTTAATTTTCTAAAGCGTTGAATTTATGACTTTGAATGTGTCAGAACAGAGGGTTAGTCGACGGTGAAAATGTTACGGTAGTTACTTATTTTTATATCTGTTACTTATTCAGTCTCTCTTATACACTCTCAAACCAGAGTTGGTGATTGTTGGAAAAGTGGAAAGACTCACCAAGATGTTTTTGATTACTTTTATTATGTTTCTGTCCATTTTTCCCAGGAATAAATGGATAAAGATTTAAACCTTTACAATGAAGACAAAAGCCAGATTTCAGTGGGTGTTTGTGTTTCAGGTTTCTGATCTGATGACCTAAACAGCAGGACTTTATTTGTTACTGCCTTCTAAAATTGTTTCAAATAACAAATAAAATGATTAATATGAGCCTTTTCTAATCTGCCAGAGCTATGGTCAAGTTTTAGTTAAGTTTAAAAACAAAAAATCTATTAGGTCTGTTAACCCAACCTCCAACGTCTCTTTAAAAACACCACACTCCCTCCACGTTTGCTCTAGAGTAGTTTCAATTCTCTAAACACAGGTCATTTTAGGGATTTGAACAAACAACTGACTCATTCTTCTTCTGCTGCCACTGCTTCATTGTTCTCTGCAAGTATCTCTGCTGCTAAGCTTTTCAATCAGCCCCACCTCCACCCAGCATCCACCTGTGACCTCTGACTCCAGTCGTCCAGGGGGGAAGACGTCTGCTATCATCACCCCCCAATCTCTCTCTTCGTCGAGGCTTACATCCATGCTGCAGGAAGCGATGAGGTCAGAGCCAAGACGTTGTATAAACAGTGTATAAACAGAAAGAACCGTAATGATTGAGTTCAACCGAGAGATGAAGGACCACAGTTTTTGTGGGTAATCTATCAACATCAATGAAATAATGGGCTTACACAAAAATAAAAGAAGAAACATTAACTTTAACTTCTTTAACTTGCTTTTTAAAGAATTTTAAAGAAGACTTTGCAAGACAAAAAAGTTAATACTATATGAAACCTGAATGCTACAGCCTGGTTCCTATTGGGCTTTAAACTGCAGGAGCTCTTAAACTGACAAGACAATCGGTAAAGACGGGCCATGATACAGATAATGTCCATCCTTGAGTTAGATAAAAGCCTCACAATTAAATGTCCTTGATAGTATGGAGTGCAGGGAGTTTGAATTGTCTGTGATTAAAGATAGAAGCTTAGAAAGCCTTCTGAAGTGCAACCTAACAATGAAACTGATGTTCTACAGCTAAAAAGAGACTGTAGTGGACGTTTTAAATTTGTCATTTTTAACGCCGTTATCAATCTTCCATTTAATGTCCCTGACATCCAACTCTTAATATCAGAGAAACAGCCATCCAGCATCAGCGTTTTCAGAGTTTTGGTTAGACACAAAGCTGTGTCATCTGCATAACAATTAGAAACAATGGCATGCTTACAAATGATCATCCTCACAAATAATGTGCCCTAAAGGAATAATGCAAATTTGTAGCATTGCATCCTAAATGTGAGGAACCGAGACGAGTGAAGGAAGCAAGACTCTTTCTCACAGGAACATATCCACTACAATCAGAGTCCGTGTTGCCAGACCTTTTTTTGGGTTGCTGATGAGGTTTGTGAGGTCAGCTGTGTCGAAGGCAGAACTACAATCTAGTATCCTGAACAAGCAGAGAGACACTAAACACTTCTGGGATTGTCAGTACAAATAACCCACTTCACTTACACACACGTCATTCATGTTTTGTCATTTTGATTGTCTAAACTGTAATTTTACGTACTGCTGTAAAGATTGTAAAGACCTTGAGGGAAATTTGTGATTTGTTATATTGGGCTAAACTAATTAAATTGACTTGTCTTGACAACTTTCAACTTTCCTTCAAACACTTTTTTCCTAAACATAAATAAGTGGTTTTGTTACCTAAACCTGACTTCCTGTGAAAAAGGTTTATTTTAAAAAAGACACTATGCTTGTTGGGAGCGTACTTTGACATGCCGTCACTGATACATGCAAAGTTTGAACATTTGATGCACTGACCAAGCTGCATTATTTGAAGCATTAATGTGAGAATGTGTTGAGATTAGTGCAGCTTTAGCTTTTTGTTGAAGTAATTTCTCATTCCAGAAATGTCACTGAAGCTAGTTGTCAGTCGACAAGCAACAATTTTCCTTCAACTTTAATCGCTTGACTTGCTAAACATAATCAAATTGATTATTCAGTCAGAAATACAACATTGCAAGTTCAATTGGCAGGCAGCATGCAGCTCAAACAAATTCTCATTTGTTTCAGTATAATTAAGACAAAAAAGCATCTGTGTCAAATGTATAATTCCAGTATAGAGTCAATTATAATGTTTGTGAATACTGCATTAGTAGATCTTTAAATCTTAAAGTGAGGTAGACAGTGATGTTTCTGGCTGTCTGGGACACAATCCAACATGGAACTGTGTGTGTGTTTGTGTGTGTTTCTGTTTTTGTGTGTACACTGGTGAGGGCAGATGTTTAAACAGGCAATCATCAGTCAATGAGTAAACAGCTCTGAAGATTGGACTAATATGTGTGTGACTGTGGAGGTGAATACTAAGAGAGGAGGACAGGGAGGGAGACAGAAAAGACAAAGGAAGAAGACAGAAGGGAGAGTAAACAAACTCCATCAGCTCATGTTAGAAAGCAGCCGTCAGGGCTGAATGCAGATTTGCGATTAGCCCACATTTGTGTTATTTTTATCACCCGATGCAACTCTTTGATCACAGCCATGTGTCAGAAATGGAGGAGTCATCCGGAAGGACTTTTTACCCCAAAGTGTGGGTTAAAATACCAACTGCTCGTGGCTCCACCGGCTGATCTCCCCCCACCTCTCCCGGCACTCGGTCAGTTTGCCTCTCTGCATCTCCATCTTCATCCCCCCCTCCTCCTCCTTCTCCTCCTCCTCCTCCTTCTCCTTGTTATAAAGACACACTTTGAAAACAAAAATAGCTGGAGAGCAGTAAGACATGAGAAGTGTCGGCTCCATAAATAAATTGGCTCTTTGTGCACCTTGTTTGAGACCGGCTGACATTTTAACGCCTGCCAGGTATTAATACCATTTCCTCAAGAGACAAAGATTGTATGCGTGGGCGTGCATAAATGTGTGTGTGCATGTTTGTACAATGCACGTGCATGCTTGTGCATATTTTTGTGTGCATAGCTGTGTGTGCGTATGTGAGCGACGGAGAGAGAAAGTGGTTGTTTGGTTTGTTATTCTTGTGTAACTTCACCCTCCGGCGTAGCTGACGGAGATATCACTGTTTTATTCTGGCTGAAATTCACTTCACATCCTGACATGGTCGTGAGCAAATTGCCATGCCTCTCTCTCTCACTCAAATTTCAAATTCAAATACCCTTTATCGGCACAAATGTTCATCCTACATAATTGCCAAATACACCTTATATGTTATTTTATGTCTTTGCTTTTTATGTATGCATCAGCTGAATGACACATATCGGTCAATAGGTACTTATCTCTATAGAATTAACAATTAAAATACATAACATTTATATTTCTCTTGAAAATGAGATCTCAGTCTAACTCACTGATATATGACACTACTATACTATCACACACGTGAAACCAGTCTTCACAGGGTTGGGCATGCTGACAGGTTTATGGCTGAGCTGAATCAGCAGATTATGGCTCAGATAACGATCAGAGTTCTGCAGGTACGGAGGAAGGGAAGAGTCTTTAACGGGGGGGGTCAAGAAGGTGTGATGAAGGTTCAAAGACTAACACAGAGGGAGTAAAGTAAGTGGATGTGAAGAGGAGGATATAAAAGGTGACCTAAATATATAGTTGAAGTTTCAAGGTCATTGCTCCTCTTCCTCTTCATCGCCGCTCGCGTTCTCGCCTTGGTTGATTTTACGAGGTCAGAGGGGTCACCGGTAATTATCTGCTCTTGTCAAACGTAGGAGGCTCAGGGATACAACAGGTGACCTGTGATTCTGATTGAGGTCCTTGGCACTCTCACACACACACACACACACACACACACACGGCACTAACACACACACACTTACATGCACACACATATACACAAACATACACACATGCATACATAGGGAAACAGCAGCAGGCAAATGTGCGGCGTTTCATTAGGCCTCTGATTTGGTCATTCATCATGTCATAGCGAGGTCACACACAGCAGCCGACACATGTTTATGTCTGCAGAGATTGTATGTGTGTGTGTGTGTGTGTGTGTGTGTGTGTGTGTGTGTGTGTGTGTGTGTGTGTGTGTGTGTGTGTGTGTGTGTGTGTGTGTGTGTGTGTGTGTGTGTGTGTGTGTGTGTGTGCATGTGTTTTTGTTGGCTTGTAAGGGAGCTTTGTTGTCCTGTTAGTCCTGGTCCGGTTTCCCATTCCGGTCAGACAAAGAGGAAGTGGTTCTACAGTTGTTCGACTCAAATCAAAGAAAGGAAGATGATTCATTTTTTCTACATTTCATGTCAAATAATATGCTACATGTGAGCTAAAAATGTGTACGTCTACTGTCTGAAGAGTCTGATATTTTTCTCATTAGTTGGTAGAGCCCAAACTAGAGTTAAAAGGAAAGTAAATATTGGGCTAAACATTCATCAGGTGGCCTAAAACACATTTTGTGTCCTTGAGCGAGACACTGAACCTCAAGTTGTTCCCATAGTGGTTTACAGCAGCCTTCTGCTCCTAAATGCTAAGAATGAGTTAAATGCAGAGGTCAAATTCCATGTATGTACCTTTCTGTTTATGACCATTGTTATAAAGCATATTTGTAAACTTACAGAACAATTTAAGACGTATATGTGTATTAAAACAATCCTTATAGGACATACACATCTTAGTAGGTCAGCTACACTATCATGTCTTGAGAGTGTGATGAGAAGCCTGATACCACTCTCATGTCTTCGTAGCTTAGCATTAAGACAGGAAGCAGGTGGAAACATTTAACCTGGCTAAGTGCTTACAAACACCTCTTAAAGTATCTTCAGACAGAATGCAAAGCACATAATTCATTGTGTGGAAAGCATTTCTGTGTACAGACTTAACCAACAACAAACAGCTCGTTGATTAGGGAGCTTTATGGGTGCTGGAAGGCGAGCTAAGCTAGCTGTTTACCAAGCTAATAGCCTCGAGCTCCATTAATAATACTCAGACAACCTGAATGGTTTCAATCTTCTAATATAATTCAAACTTTTTTAAAAAAATCCCCAAATGTTCAACTATTCGGCTAATGAACAGGTTGTTTTTGAAACCCTGTCCCTTTTTAACAAACTTTAGTATCAAAGCAGCAACTAAGGTATAATCTGAAGTTTCTGCTCCAATTTTTTGCTTAAAATGTTGTCTTCTTCTTTTCCGTTCTGCCCATGCAGTCCAGTCATTCCAGCCAAAGGTAGCTAGGAAATCAAAGAGTCAGAGCCAGAAAACAGATAATGCACAAATTTACAAATCATACTGAGGCCGGGTGACAGAAAAACACAGGTTTCTGGACAAACAACCACATTAAAGCCATGCAATGTGTATATGTCTTTTGATAAAACTCATTCAGGTGCAACACCAAGCACCAAGGGCTTCATTAAAAGATGCTTCCACACACAAATGTATTTTAATATATGCACACCTCCAGTGAATGCTAAATGTCTTGCATAAATTCCCTCCGCCTTGGCTAGCTAATGTATGAATGGACCTTGTGTGGAAGTCCCTGTGTGGGTATTGTGAGACTGAAACACACACACAGATCAAAGCTCCGGCCTCGGTTCAGAAACCTCAGTGATGGAAGAAATGATGTTGACTACAAGCACGCATGCTCGTTTTTATGTACTCTGCATTAATATCTGCATGGACATCAGCTCGTGGCGATGGTCATACCTTTACCAAAATATTGACCTTGTTTGGGTTTGTGTGGAAATTAGATATCAGGGGAGAAGGGCAAACCTGATTCTGTCCAGCCTCTGTTTGATATTATTTCTAATAATACAAATAATAACGAGGAAAAGCTGTAAAAAAAAATGTATAAAGTTCTGATAAATCGTAAATGCAGATTGTGTCTTTTTAATTTTTCAGGTTTCAGTGAACTATTGCATTTGAATTGATTTGATTGAATTGGTTCACATCCACCAGCTTGTTTCATTACTGAAAGGTTCACCTTCATCCCATTCTCGTTGCTATGTCGCCACCTAGTGGTCAACCACTGTCATCACAACTTACTGAGGATGAGAGGAAGGTTATTGCACGTTATTGCATGTTAGAGGAACTATTTAAGGTGAATTCAATGTCCTTTAAAAGGTCAGTCCATCCAATTTACATGAGTTAGTTATTCATCAATCAATCAACTTGTGATCAGTTTAACAGGTTCATTAAAAGTGTCCCAATTCCAGACTACAAACTGATCCTGTGTGAAAAAAAGTGACAAGATCAAGTCATAAACATGCTTGATTTTATTGCATGTGTGTGTGTTTTTTTCTTTGTGAAACAGATCCAGAACACCCTGGACAACAAAAATAAGTATTAAATCATCAGGAAAAACCTGTTGCTTTCTCTTTCTGTCGTTTCATTGTAAATGGCACCAATTGTCCCAAATACATAATACAAAGTAATTCTATACAGCATCTACTAACCTTCATAGTGTGTTGTTAAAGCACTTGAGCAGTACAAAACCAAACCAACATTGTGACAGAGCTTACCTTAGTTAACCTGGAAGGAGGTTTTCCCGCCAGTATCACTTGTTTGAACTCATATGTTGTTACATTTGTTAAACTTATTCAACCTCTTGTTGCATTAAACTCCTTTCTTTTAGTAAATCCCTCACGTGTAAGTCCTTTAACAGCTGTGGTCTTAGAGCAACAAACTAACAGGAAATGATATTATATGTGTGACGTTGGTTGTTTTTTATGTTTGTTTTCTTAGATTGTTTTTGGAGCTGTCTCACCACCACCCACAATTCATTTTAATTTGTTCCAGCTCTGAACAGCTCGTTTTTTGTGTATTGCATTGTGGGAGAATAGTGTGCATCAACAGCATACAAAACAACCATATTTAGTAAGCATACTCTCTGCTTTGAGTACTACTAAATGTATTTTTTTTACGTACTGCTGTGTATTTTTTCCGCAGATTTTGGTTTTTGTTTGTCACACAGCAATGAAACATGACATTTAAAAAAAATCAACAGCATCTTTCATTCCAAAAGAAGGGTCAATTTTTGCAGATGTAACTGAACATTTTTCATTGGAACTAACTTTCTATAAAAGAAATAGTCCCTTGAGGTAAACTGCTGGATAAACAAAACTCTGATAAAACACATAAATTAAATTCCCCTTCAAAAGAAACCCTGGGCAGATATAGCCCAAACTATCTGCATGTCCACATTAGTGAGAAAAGGGTTATTTTTTTGTAATTTGGGTGATTTAGCCTTTTACGTTAACATGTAAAGAAAGCATCTCATTAAGAAGGCAAACCTTTTTTTTTTAAGACAGTCATTTATTGAGGCACTTGACACAAGCCATGGAATGTACAAATCAAATACAACAAATTGAAAGTACTTTTCACATTCTTGCATCTGTAAACATGTTAAAGAGAATACATTCCGACAGTTAATTCACATCGTACCGTTCCCCCACCACACACAACGGAGAGAAAGTGCGAGGAAAAAGTATCAACACCTCGCTCGGAGTAGTGCACAACGTGTACGACAGCTACAAAACAGCAGTGGAGCTAAATACAAAAACTATCACCCGACTCTCTGTTACTGTAACAACTATTCATTCGTGAAGTCTGTCGGGAGCGAATCAGCAAGAAAAAGCAACATGCAGACAAACTGTTCATGTGCTCTCATTGTACCTGAACTGCATCTATTCGGTCACATAATGTGTGTAAGAGGTAATAAATTGAGGATGAGGCATCTAACTCTATTTAGCAGCACAATAACACTTCTCTACTTGTGATCAATATTAAATAAATATGCAAATTCATTTTATTTTCAGCAGGCATGTGCACGGTCCAGATGTCTGTCTGCTTTGGTTTATCCCTCTCTAGGATGTAAACATTAATGTATTTTAACTTTTATTTTTATTTGGCACTCACAAAAATAATTAAGTTTATAAGTTCCTTTCGTTTATAGTTTTTGTTCTCTTGAGGCCCTGAATGTCTGTGTGCATGCAGGCTATGTGGAACCTTCTGAGGTGTGTGAAGGTGGATAAGGCTGCTGTCGGGCTACTGTTAGTTAATAGATACAGAATGAGGTGCTACAGCTCAAGTTTCCTAAGCTCTTGCTCGTGTTCGTTCACCCTGTTCACCTCAAAAAAACTAAACATCCAATCTAAACATCTGGCTCAGCTGGTGCTCACATCAGTAAGGGTTAGAGTCAATAAGGCTGAGGAATGCTCCGCGAAAAACATATGTGTTAAGTATCCAACACATGACTGCCTGTTAGCTTGTAAGGTGCAGGTTTGTTCCAAATGTACAAAAAAATATGGTTGAATACATCTTTCTATGTCAGCAAACAAAGAGGCAGAACACTAACATCATGTCCTCTGTATTTAAATGACATACCAATCTCTCAGAGGGGATTTTTCTCCCAGATTTATATTCTTGGCTGTGTGAAGAATCAAAAAAACAAATGCAATGTAAAGAAAATCACATTACAGAACAATCTTTACAGCCTTGTTTGGTGGTTGTAGTCAAACATTTCTCAGAGGGGAAGGGTCTCGCACTGGTGGACTTAGGACTCAACCGTAAACAGCTGTGAAAACACTGTGTATTTGGCCATATTGTGGAAAGAACTGAATGTTTTGAAAAATACTTGAAAGTGGACAGTGAAGAGGATTAAACTGCACCAGACATGTATCTGGGGACTTTCAGGCCTACAGGCAGTGTTGTGTTAGACAGCTAAATATATATCGTTAGTTTCCTTTAAGAAGTTAAGGGGTTGAGGTTCAGCCAAAACAGTCAGTGTCCCAGATCAACCGTTTTGTGTCATGTTTGGTATTTATGGTGTCGATTGTGGCTTTTTCTGGTGGGAATGTAAGCCACAGCTACACAGGGATATATATCCTGTTAATGTCTGGATGAGATCTTTTATCTCGCTCAGACACATGGGGGAAATCCGCCTGCTCAGACATACACAGATTTTAAATAATCCCATTTGTTTATGTTTGTTATACCTGTGTGAATGCAGCCGACTAGCCCGTCCCGTTCTGTGGAGTGAGACTCTCCCAGGGACAGATGATCTCTTTGGCTCCCACTCCTCCACGAGAGGCCGCCCGGCTCTCCTCGTCCTCGTCCTCAGACTCTATGGGGTAGATTCGGCACTCTGGAGGAATATCCACTTTAATCTGAAAGAAACTGATGAAATACAGTTTCAGGAAAGAAAATATTAACTCTGCAACATTGGATTTGAAATGTAAACATTAGTTATGGCCTTAAAGTTCCACTTTCAGCTTTATATTGAGGGTGTTTACTTTTAAATGAGATAAACGTTGTAAGATGTGTAGTGAGTTTTATACATAATCCAGTAACTGGATGAGTTAGGACGAGAAACTACATGCAAAAACATTGTTTTTTTATGATATGGCAAATTGAGATTTTTTGGGGCTCTTTTTTCAGACTATCAGAAAGAAAAATCATAACCTGTTCACCTGCAGTTTCTTCTTCTACAATTCATTTCTTTATTTTTTTTTCAGACTCTGAGCCAGAAATCTCCAGCTCAGTAGCACTTTAATACACAAAACTTTCCAATTTCATTCCTTTCTATATCCTGATGGTTTTGTTTTTTTACTGAGGTGTATCATTCACAGCCTGATTAATATAACATTTTATTCCTAAAAACACACCGAAAATAGTTTTTTTAAATAGCTGTTGACAGTATTTTCTGATTTAAGGAGTGAAAAAAAGGAATATCCAAAATCCTCTCTGTAAAAACCTTTGACTCTAATATGTCAACAAAATGCAACAAGTACGTTGAACCTTAATCCATGATCAGATTTCTACTTTTTAAATTCATGCAAATACGCACATAGCTGATTAGACAATGTCTCTTTTGCATATTTAACATGAAATAAAAAATATATTGTCTTAACGTTAATCTACTGGGAAGATTCATAGTGATATCTGGTAGTTTAAATGTTTTCCCTGAGAATAAATAAATAAAATAATCACATTTAAAAAGAGAAAAGCATCTGACTGCACAGTAAGTGAGAGGAAAGTCTTTCTGTGAATACCTGTACCAATGCTACCACGTTATTTAGTATATACATAGTATGTCAAATGCAGTGCGCCAAAAATACAAGAATGTCCTACTTCATCCATTTAGCAGTTTGCAAGCCAGAATGTTTTTTTTCTGCTTATTATGACCCACAATCCCCTCTACGCTGCAGATATATACAAGCATAGGGCCAAAGGTCAAGGTGCAATGGTATGAGGATGTAGTGTGTCCCAATGGAAGGAATGCTGCATGCAACAGTACGTACTTTTTAATGGCAGCTGCAGTATGTACTCAAAGTGTGTGTTTTGTCTCACACTCACTTGCCAATCCGTCTGGGTGGAGCCTGACTGGGTTGATTCGGGCTGATTGGCTGAATGCGGCTACTTGTCCCGGCAGCTGAGTGGCATTTGGGAGACAAGCTGGCGAACATGGAGGCGGGGGTGCAGCCACGCTTCAGCAGACGACGTAGGGACAGAGCCATGCGAGACTTGGACACGTTTCCACCGACCGGCGCTTGGGCCTCAGGGTCGCCCTCGCCTTCTCCTCCACCGGCCTCGACCCGCCGCTCAGAGGCCGAGGTGCTCTCCAACGCCACGCTGATGGGGGACGGACAAGCCGGGGTGTGGGCCAGGAAGGGGAGAGGGGGGGAGGCGTTGGATGTGGGGAAGTCGGTGAGGCCGGAGTAGACGGCGAGGTGGGGGACGGGAGTGGTGAAGCGGCACAGCTGTGAGGTCAAAGGGCAACAGAAGAAAATATTTGTGCATTTTGGAAAACTTTCAGTTCTTTTAAAATGTTCTACTGACTTAAACACAATGATGTACATGATGAACACTTCCAAACCAAAATGACAGATAAGGACAGGAATAATAATACATATTCAGACACAAATAACTCAAACTACATGAAAGAAAAGTGAATGAATGACAAACAGAAAAACATAATATGCTTTATGGGGGTTTATTAGCTTATGATTGATGACAAAGAAAAACATACTGTACAATACAGAACACTGTATGAGAGAAGATGGACAGTACAACACATGTAATATGAGAAACAACATGACAGACAACAGTTACAGCTTTTATGGACAGAAATGTAACAGATGGTAACAGATGGTAACACATAAGGCTGTTTGTCATGACTTGTGTATAGACGTGAGTCATGTAGGATGTGTTTAAAGGTTCGGTTCACCCAAATCACAAAACCTTTCCTCTCATTGTGGTTTTTATGAGACATTTGTCAGGTAAATACATTTAATTTGTGGTAGGAAAACCACCCAAAAGTGTCAACCAAGAGTTTTTTTTTCATACTTTAAGTCACATCTGATATAGATCTTTGTGAATCTTTGACATTAGTGATGATTTGTATGTCAGTGGATGTTTGAATATCATTAAGCAGTTTTTCGCCTCTTATGGGGCAGCGGAAACAAGCTAAATAACATTAACAAATTACCTTTTGAAGGGATATTTGCTTATTTACACATCCAACAGACACGAAACAACACTAGCTTTCTTTTGTTTTTGTCATGTTTCTGAACATATCTCCAATATTCATCTCCTTTTAGCTCCGTTTTTGGTCTCCACCAACCCCTAAGGGAAATATCTGGCTCTTTTGCTGCTAAATGCTCCACTATGTTCACCAGATAGTTGCTAACTTTGTATATACGCTGTTTGGTGCTGGGCAGGTAATACACACAAGATTTTTAACCACAAATACAACGCTATTAGAGCGAACCAAAACAGTAAAGTTGCGGGTTATAAAACCGAAACTATGAACTGAAACATGCTATAAAGCTCCCGATAGTGAAGGGGAATTGTTCATCACTACGAACGACTCCTTTCTTATCAAACACGCTCATATGACCCGTTGTTATTTTAAAAATATTGACTACAGTAGCTTTAAACTTAAAATTAAAATGGCATTAGAATGTCAACATAATCACTAATAAATAAACTGCAGTGTATTTTTTGATTTATGATTCTACTAAATAAGTAGGAAAAGTCCCTGAACATCACATGTTTATGTTCATCTCTTAGCAGGAGGACGAGGAGGGGGGGGCGCCTCCTTGCCCTGCTTGCTGAGTTTGCTCATGACCTGTGTGATGTCAACATTGGCGGCCATCTTGGCTCTCTGCTCCTGCTCCATCTGCCGGAGAATGATGGGGCTCATACTGGGCTGTCTCTTCTTTGCATTCTGCTCCAACTGGGCATCACTGGAAGAGAAAAGAATAAAGAAACAGGAGGGAGATGAAAAAGAGGCAGACCAGCAAGGAGAAGAGGGGGAGGAAATTAAGTTTTGGGGGGTGATGGATGTGGTAGTTTCCAGAAGCTACAGGGATACGAATAAGACATAAACTAAAGTCATCCTTTGCAGGGAATCATTTTCTGCATTTGATGCCATTGTGCTTGATCAGGCAAATCAAAACACTGAAGTTTTTTCCTAATTATAGCAGAGAAGATTAAAAGCTCAACAGCGTCTGAAAAAGTTGATTTAAATTCATAAATGTGGGAGTTAAAAGCTGCCACATGCCTGAAAGTGTGCTCCTCAGGACAAATGGCCTTCTTCGTCGTATCCTTAAACACTGGAGACTTCTGGTACCGCCCGTACGAGTCCTGCAAAAACACAAACAAACTCCTCATGGATCAGTGCTTGTTTGGTAAGTGGCGAGTACAGGCCTGTGGGAAATAGGACGCCACCGTTATCTTGTGTTTAAAACACACTTACTGGTGTGTTTACTGACCTTCTTCATGAGCATGTAGATGTGCGTTTGGGCTGGGTCCAGCACGTATCTGTGCGGGTGTTTCAGGCCCTTCACCGTGATTTCCATCGTCTTTCCGTCGATGTTGATCCACCGCGGTGCACCGCGTGCCAGGAATGTCCTGGGATCAGGAGAGGGGAAGGAACAGACAAAATGTTAAAACACGTAATGCATTTAAGTACAAATTTTAAGGTTCTTAACTTGATTAAGATCTTTTCATTCGACTTAAACACATTTCAGAGGAAAATAATGTACTTTTTAATCCACTACAAATATCTGACAGCTATAGTTACGAGTTCATCGTCAATGAAATGTTAAAAAACTTGTCTTCTTGTTTTGTCTGAACAACAGCCCAAAACACAAAATATTCAGTTCACGATGATATAAAACTGCAACCAGAGAATGTTTGGCTTTAACACTCTAACACTTACACTTTATCAACATTCAATTTATTCTGCACAGAGAATAAATGAATACATTACTTGTAGATATGCTCTGCTTTCTCTCTCATCGTCGCAGCTTCGCCCCACTTCAGATCTTCGCAACCCTCCCAGAATGCCAAGTTCTCACCTACGTCGGTTCAGAATAAAAAAAAGAAAATGTAAAAGAAAACTATTCTTAGCCCCTTTTAATGGCTGAAATATCAACATTGTGTGAGCAGAAATGATTCTTCAGTGCAGCAAGTTTACAAGGATAACACTTCTGTTATCAGTGATGTTTTACTTATTTTTCTAATAAAATCAAACTAAAATAAGGACCACCGTACCGCTGAATTCTTTCTTCAGGAAGAGTCTGAAATCATCTCGTCCTCTGGGGTCGGAGAGCAGCTCTGCGAAGCTGAAAGTCCACCTCTCCACACGCATTTTAGTTGGTATTTCCACACTTTTAAACAGACAAATAAAAACAAACAAGTTATGCTTAATTATTCTCTATACTATAAATTATTCATTTATGCTAAGCTGACTCACTTGGGCATGTTCAAGGTCCAGTACGTGACGTCATCAGTGACCCAGGGGTTGCTGGGGAGACACTTGGAGAGGAAAGGGTCGTGGTTTTTATAGGTGGTGGGGTATTTCACCAATCTGCAAGAACAGGGAGAAAGAGTTTATCATCTGTAATGTTTGGAGGAGAGAACTTTAAGATAGGTGCAGCCTGAAATACCTCCATTTAATTTTTAAAACAGTATGCTAAATGTCAGCCAAAGTTTATGTTGTGCAAAAAAGGTGTAAATTATGGACCAGATCACCACATGTTTAAATGTAAAAATGTATTTCCTTCCACATGAAGTTTATGTTTTGGGTTCAATTTGATTGTCTCTTTGTTAGAGAGCAAGATACAGTATCTTAAAAAATATGAATAAATATCTTAAAAATATGATGACAAATTACACTTAAAGTATATTCCATGATTGTCCATCACTGTATTTCTATTCTAATCATTTTCAATTATTTAAACAGCAGCCTTATGTACTCTCTAAGCACTCAATAATCCAATTACATATTGATCTTTACAACATTATATTAACAAGTCACTGAACCTGCAGTTACTGTGTCTTTATCATCTGTGCATGACTTTCAGCAGGCCAGTCAGTGGAGACGCTATTTTTGAGACGATATGATGCATCAGTCAATCTAAAGTGACTGGTCTGTCACAGATATGATGGACTGGCTTACGCGCTAATGGACACCGATGACTTCACTCTGGGCCTCATGATGGCCTGCTGGGTAAAGATCATCTACGGAGAGGAGGAGGAGAGATGACAGCGATTAAAAAATGTGTCTGTCTCTTTGGATCACGGATGGTTACACAACTGTTTGGTTTAGTTGAAACAGGATGAGAGTCAGAATGTAAATGATCACTCACGATTCTCTCGTAGAAGTCGGGTGTTTTAGGCTGAGGAAAAAAACATATTAAAGGTTAAATTGTGAGATAATATGTAATATCACAAAAAAAAACATCTAAATATGCATGGACAAAGATTGATTGTGAGTATCACTGTGAGGTCTAGACCTTAAGATTAAGGACATTTTGGATAATTCCTACATTATAAAAGGGTTTTTTTGGGGGGGGGGTTAAAGCTAGGGTTGGTTATCTTTAATTTTTGTTGAAATTCCTACAACAATCAATATATCAAACTCTCTGACAAAAAAAGGAAAAAAATGACAAATGTGATTGCTAAGAATAGCCATGTTCATTCAAATGTTGGTTTCTTACGTTCATAATGCCAATTTTGGGGGGATTGGCTTTGGATTAAGGTCTTAAGCGACTTTTGGAGCTAAAGCTGCTAGCAAATTCCATTGGTAAAGAAACACGTGGCTGGATTTTTTGGTTGGATAAATCTCAAAGTCTAGAATACTCTAGAATACTAGAACATTACAAAACATATAGCTTTAAGAGTTGGTTTGAGGGTTAAAAGAGCACTCGATCGATTTAGCGCTGCACTCCTATAACATTGTGATTCACGATGGACAGTTTAAAGAACCACCAACATTGATGCTGCAGAACCAGAGATATCGTCCGTTTATTTAATGGATTCTTCTTCCTTGTCAAAACTTGGCCGTCCACATTTTCCACAACGCAACAGAGGTCTGGTGAGCTCACAAACTCCACATCTTCAGCATATTTTTTCATATTCAAACTTGTCTTCAACCTCAACCGACGCTGACTCAAGTTTCATCACATCTCATTCATCAGACTTCACACTAGCTATACCCTTTTTCATACAACCTACAAGTACAACCTCAGACCTGTGAGATGATCTTGATGTGTGAAATCATTGGAGTTTACCTTTTAAGGTTGGAATTAGGTTAAAAGTCGAGGTTGCATTAAGGGTTAAGTATGAAGTTGTGTCAAGTACAAACATGATGGTTGTACTTGACAGTTTAACAGTCTGAAAACAAAAAGAGAGCCATGGGAAAGGCCTGCAGAAGATAAGAGAAGGATAAGAGAATAAAAGAAAAGAGAAGAGAAGTTAATTCGATAACTCAAATTATCTGAAACAGCAGACAGGAAAAGGAAAGGAAAGTAGAGACAAGCATCCTCTACTGGATCCATGCATTAAATCCTCTTATTGAATATAAGCTGATTATGTTACACGGGTCACACAGAGACTCACCTGTTACCTCGTCTGCGTTTGGATCCGTTAGTCGATCCAGTCCGTAGTCCATGGCGCTCACCGTCCCCGGCTACACACAACAAAATGATTTCACAATGTGTGTTTACCAAAGGACTCATTGCCTAAAGCAGATGGCTGTGTTATGATGCTAATCCCAGGCTGCTGTAGTGACAACAAGCAGCCAGTCACGTGTTAAATGTGATTTTGTGAATTCGACACTACAGCTTAGAGAAATGTGTTTGTTTTCAGCCGACATGATTTGACTTTTAATGACACTCAGCAGCAAGATAAATCTGTCCCTGGAATATGTTGTTATCTTAGAAAGAACGCTGACTTTGACTTTTATGAATATGTGTGTAAATAATGCATCTCAAGATTTAAGTAATATATTTTAGAAAAATACGCTTCTTCAACTTCTTGCTGGGAGATAGACGAGAACATTGATACCACCCTCATGTCTGTATGTGCGGTACAGAGAAAGAGCCACAAGGCAATTAGCCTAGCTTAGCATAAAGATTTGAAGAAAGCGGAAACAGCTAGCCTTGCTGTCTGCAAAGTAAAAAGAAAAATACACCAACCAGCACCTCTAAACTCAGAATTAAACACATATCATGTTTGTTTACGTAGACCAAACTCTCCATTTTCATTCATGTATATATTCTGATTGTTTTCACTTCTGGGTTTGTTCATATATCATTCATATCCTGAATAATATAACATTTTATTCCTAAAAACACAGCTGTTTTTGTTGTGTTATGGCTGTTGACAGTATTTCCTGATTTATGGAGCAATAAAAATAGATATCTGAAATTCCCTCAGTTAAAACCTTTGACTCTAATCAGTCAACAAAATGACACAAGAATGTTGAACTTAGCTTTAGACATTGTTCAGATTTCTGTTTTCGAAAGTTTGATGAGATAATAGTTCATTTGCGTATTTAAAGAACATATTTCAGAAAACGTGTTATACTAAAAATATCTGTCTTAATCCAAATGTAATCACCACAAACCCAATGACACATGCTGAACCCGAGTCTCTCAGTTTCTTTTCATGAAACATAGTGAAACTGAAGACTAGGTTCAAACCGTCACACCATATTCTCCTACACAGTGTGAAATATTAATCAGCGGTGCCCTTTTCCTCTGACTGGACATGTGATAGTAATGAGGCATCGTGGGTAGAGATAATGAGATACCCTGGGAAGTATAGAAGGTGGAGCACAATTTATTTTCAGACGTCTCAGTCTGCTGGCAATCCACTGATAAACATGAAGCTGCATCCTGTGTGTGCAGTACATGTATGATAACCATCTGTGTGTGTGTGTGTGTGTGTGTGTGTGTGTGTGTGTGTGTGTGTGTGTGTGTGTGTGTGTGTGTGTGTGTGTTCTCACCGGAGGTCTGTGAACCACCCAGTAGGCTCTCTCCTGGCAGTCAAACACCACACGGTCCGGTTTCTTCCTCTCTTTCGCGGCCCTTAAAATAAATCGTACAAACACAAATCAGAGCATCGTAACACGTTTCCTGTTCTCAAACCCTGAGGGATGTCGTTCAGTTTGTCACACACACACCTACCTGTACTGTTCTTTAGCTTGCATCACTATGAAGTCCCATTTATGATTCATCCACTTGTGAAGACGGTTATAGTGCTCCTGTGGACGTAAAGCGAACACCTCAGTAAACGGCAGCAGATGAAATGAACCGCTCTCATTCAGCCTCAGGCTCACCTGCTCGTGCACCTCCAGGATTCCTTTCTTGCGTATGTTTCTTTTTGCCAGGTAGATTGCTGTAATAATAAAAAAAAAAGGGAAAATGTGAACGTTTGTATCAGGAAGTGAAGTAAAATGTGCACCACTCCGGTCACACTCACCATAATCTGTATCCTCAACAGGCCACTGCTGTGTGGGCCAGAAGTACGGAGTCTGACGGGACAAAACAAGTGTTATTGTGATTTAATTGTTACAGAGCAGAAGTCAAGTAGGATTCATTTATCAGGAAACCAAAGCCAACCAATTGTGGTTTTACATCACAGAAAAGAATAGTGAGTCATAGCAGTATAAACACTTGTCTCCCACACTTAACGGTTATGCAGAAATGTGGAAACATTCAGTTAAAAAGCTTGAAATGATCTCCGTTCCTCAGTGGTGCGTCATTCATCATTCTTTGTTTTTTGTTAATTTATCAAGAAAAACTGCCAAACATTCACAGGTTCCAGCTTGTCAAATGTTATTTTCCTCTGATTTATAAATGTTTTACTATTGTTTAAAGACTTAATGATTAATCTTCAGGGAAAATAAGCATTTTAGCTGCAGTCATAATTATCTCTTTAGAAGCTGCTGTGTGCTTAAGACAAGAAAGGCACCGATGAAATATGCATGAGTCTCATTATCACGATACCAAGGTCTCCACCTCACTAAGGTCCTAGTCTTCAAGTCAATTATAATTATAGAACATTTAAAGCCAACAAATGTCCATGGATTAATATTCAATAGTAGAAAAATTAAATCATAATATAGTCTATTAATAGTTTTACCAAAAGACGTGTGATGCATTGCAGGATGTCCACAGTCCTCCTCTCCTCTCCTCTTTCCTTTCCTTCTCTCCTTTCTCCTCTGATCTCCCCTCATTTGCTTTCTTCCTTTCCTCTTTCCGTTCCCACTCCTCTCATCTTATCTCTTTTTGTCTTCTTGATCACTCTCTCATTCCTCTCCACTCCTTTCCATTTCTTTCCTATCATCTTTTTTTTCTCATCTCTTTTCCTTTCTCTCCTCTTATATACACTCCTTTCAAGTGTGTATCCTTCCAGTCTAACAAATGTGTGGAATCAATGTTCTTCCTCATCAACACCTTTTTAAATCTCATCAACACCTTTTTAAATCTATATTTCCCTCTTCTTTATCAGGGCATTCATACGTGTTTTAATCACATCACCACCACTAACTGTTGTTTAAACATTCCTTCATAGCCCTTTATATTAGTGGTTTAAAAAACTCCACAAGGCACCTTTAAAATCTAAACATAGCTGCCTCGGCTCTGGGTTTCTTTGTAACGTGGCGTGTTTACCTGGAAGCGATAGAGGGATGCATCTGGTTTGATCAGTAGGCGTTTGTGGTCTTGCAGAGGGTAGATGTATCCTAACGCCACCAGCATAGAGCCAAAACACCTCGCCTCTGGAGACAACACAGAGAGAGAGAGGCCAGCAGGAATTTAACAACCAACTAACAAGCTGTGTATTTAATGTACGAATGGCTCATCTCTCACCTTGTGTGTCCACCTGGAGTCTGTCCACTAACCACGCAAGTATGTCTTCACCTGAGGAGGACAGATGTAAATGGTTATTCAGGGGTAACTGAAAAAATATTCACAGCCAGACAGAAAAGCTGCTCTGAAGGCGAACATGAAGTAATGAGTGTTTGTGTGTCGATACGTAGGTGGACTTCTAAATGCCAGACCCCTGATACACCATCACTGATGGCCTGTGAGCCTCTAGAGGTAATGTGGAGGAGGGAGACAGCAGGAAACAAGGAGGAGAGGAGAGGAGAGGAAAAGAAGGAGTAAAGGAAGAGTGAGGGAATGAAAGAGAGAGAGAGATAAGACAAAGGAAAATAAGACACAGGAAACAAACAAAAGAGGAGAGACAGGAAAGGAAAGGAGATGAGAAAAAAAGATGATGGGAAAGAAATGGAAAGGAGTGGAGAGGAATGAGAGAGTGATCAAGAAGACAAAAAGAGATAAGATGAGAGGAGTGGGAACGGAAAGAGGAAAGGAAGAAAGCAAATGAGGGGAGATAAGAGGAGAAAGGAGAGAAGGAAAGGAAAGGAGGTAAGATAATTGGATAAAAAGAGGAGAAAAGAGGAGAAAAAGGAAAGGAAGGGAGTAGAGAGGAGAAGCTGTTTGCATATTTGATTGGTTTTATTCATTCAGCTGTTTTAAGCTGCCTCGATTCAAAGCTGGCAAATGACGTAAAAGTCCAGGTTTCCTCTCCTCCTCCTCCTCCTCCTCCTCCCTCTGTTGTTCTCTCCTTTCCGACTCTGTTACTTGCTCTTTTCCTCTCGCTCGCCATCTCAATCATCATCATCATCATCCTCCTCCTCCTCCTCCTCCTTCACCTCCTACTTTTTCCCTCTCCCCGACTCGGAGACGGCGGGGGTTGTCATGGAGATTAAATCTGCAGCTCTCGAGTTTGAGCCCGTAGCTCTGGTATCCTCCAGTGAGACTATGCAGGCACAATCACTCCACCAGCTGCTCCATGACACCAAGTATACGACTAAATATGTGTGTGTGTGTGTGTGTGTGTGTGTGTGTGTGTGTGTGTGTGTGTGTGTGTGTGTGTGTGTGTGTGTGTGTGTGTGTGTGTGTGTGTGTGTGTGTGTGTGTGTGTGTGCTCTTTACCAGTGATGGCGTGCGGTATTGTCGTGATAACAAGTCTCTGAGGCTGAGACTTAACTCCTGTTTTCGGGTCCTGCATCTCCAGCAGCACCTTCTCTGCCTGCAAAACAAGAAACGTCAAGAAAGAGGATCGAGAAGAGGTTACCACGACAACTGATGGTGACTTGAAGGGGGCAGAGGTCACCATGCCAACGGGTTGCTAGGACAAGGGGGGGGGGGAATCAGGAAATCAGTTAGATGGATTTTCGGGATTCAATCTGCTCCAACGTCAAGGACAGGATGATGATGATGATGATGATGATGATGATGATGATGATGATTATCAGCATCTTCATCATCCTCGTTAACCTCTTTTCTGTGTAATGAAATATTGCGAAACATAGCATCTAATTGCCTCTGATAGATTAGAAACCTCTGAATCCTGGAATATTAAAGCGTGCCCTCCATGCTTGTAATTCATTCTTTCTATCAGGTCAATGCTGCGTGACTTAGTGACTCTCTCAACGTTTCTATTAAAACTAAATAAACGAGCTGATAAATAACTCTGAAGCTGAAACAATGCATGAAACAGGGGAGTGGTGAGATGAGAGGTTTGTTTCAGGCTGTGGTTTCGTGCCCTGATCTCATGGCTTTTGTTTGGCTTTGCGTGGGAGGTTCCGCAGTGAGTCACTGCCCTCTAAACTGATTTTATTTGTTTTAGTTCATCATAACATCTGATCCCACAGCTCAGGTGTGGAACTGGAAAGCCAGAAACCATGCAGTGTGTTAATTCAGTTTGTGTGAAAGTCTAGGTGTGTCAGAGAGAGGGAGAGAGGGAGGAGGGAGAGTGTACGCAGCTCCCAGGCCTGTTTGAAGTGGCTTCCTGCTTTGAAGTCATCCTGGAGAGGCTATAAGCTCCGGGCAGAGCCGGACCAGAGTGGGCTTTCATGGACCAAATCACAAAGTTCACCTGGAAATGAGTGCAGCATTCCCCTGGAGAGCAGGGCATTGTGCGTGCTGCATTCAGGTACAATAGACATATTTTTGTCTTAACTATCTCCTGCACAAAGTTACTTCACTGTGAGACATTTCCAGCTCCTGAAGTGGATCAAATTTGAAATTGTGAGATGATGAATGGAGCCTCGCTCTGGCCACAGAACTGGACTGCTGTTGGACCGCTGTACACAGCGCCTGGATTAACTTCCCTGGTTAGTGTAGACGGAGGCACTGATACTGATCCAGGCTTAATGCTTATTAAAACTGAATGACCTTATCACTGCGAGGTTGCAACGAAACCCTGTCTTACATTTAGTGCCCACTGAAACCAAGATGACATTTGTTTGTTGCTTTGATGTCTTGTCATTCTGTTGCATGTATTTCTGAAGGCT
>NC_072453.1:17739558-17843972 GCF_027596085.1 Anoplopoma fimbria
GTGTGGTGGAGTGTAACCCAGCTAAAAGTGCATTTATTTAACACCCATGTGACACAGAATATTGTATTATTGTTTTTATTATAAGCTCTAAATATGTATTTATTTGTGTGTAAAGGGAGTACTCTAAATAGCCTGAAGTGCAAACAAAACCAGCTAAAAGTGCATTTATTTAACACCCATGTGACAAAGAATATTGTATTATTGTTATTATTATTATAGTACTCTAAATAGCCTGTAATGTAGTATAGTGCCAACAAAACCAGCTAAAAGTGCATTTATTTAACACCCATGTAACACAGAATATTTGTATTATTATAAGCTCTAAATATGTATTTATTTGCATAATTTGTGTGTAAAGGGAGTACTCTAAATAGCCTGTAGTGCAAACAAAACCAGCTAAAAGTGCATTTATTATTAAATAAATGCACAATTTATTATTAAATAAATGCTACCCATGTGACACAGAATATTGTTATTATTATAAGCTCTAAAAATGTATTTATTTGTGTGTAAAGGGAGTACTCTAAATAGCCTGTAATGTAGTGGAGTGTAAACAAAACCAGCTAAAAGTGCATTTATTTAACACCCATGTGACAAAGAATATGTTATTATTATAAGCTCTAAAAATGTATTTATTTGCATAATTTGTGTGTATAGGATCAATTATTCTTATTGCAAAAGAAGTTTCAAATTAATGTACAGTACCAGTCAAAAGTTTGGACACTTCTTTTTTATTTTTTTTACATTGTAGATTAATAAAATAAAATAGGATTACAGCAGCAAAGAGGATAGTGCAAAACAAGAGACATAGTAAATAAATAAAAAAATACAAGATCAAAATAAGTATTATAAATAAGCAAATGAGCAATAAAAAAACAGGAAAGAACAGTAGAGAATCCACAGTAATATTAAATATACAGACAGAAACTATGATAAACTATTATAAATATTGTATTAGTGTCATGTGGTCTGCTAACTATGAAGGAACACATTTGGAATTATGTGGTAAACAAACCAGAATATGTTTTATATTTTAGATTCTTCAAAGTAGTTGAATGAGAAGGTGTGTCCAAACTTTTGACTGGTCCTGTATATCACTATATTTGTGATATTTATGTTTATCTTATGACGTAACACATCGTTTTCATTCATTCATACTTCACTTTTGTCAGAAAGAACCGGTTTTGTACAGGACACCTGTTATCTGTGGGCGTCATGGCGTCCTAGTCTCTCTTCCACTTTAGGTTTCGCTCACATGCGGCCTGCTAGTGTTTGTAACACACAACCAGTCGTCCTCTCTTATGCAGACGTCTTTTTCAACTCTGCAGGTATTCGTGTGTTGGTGGACGCCCGGGGGAAGCTGCACATCCCGTGGGGTGACCCGGACAACCAGGGGCACGGGGACAGCCTGATGGCCATCGACACCCGGTCGGCCATGATGGCCAGCGGGCAGCTCGAGACGTCCGTCTTCTTGCGGTACCTGCCCGCCATCAGAGCCCTGTGGGACGACTCGGGTATTCAGAACGCATACGACCGTCGTAGGGAGTTTCAGCTGGTATGTAGATGCACACGCTCACATCTAACACTTAGTGGTGGCCCAGATTTTTATTTTTTTTCACACTAATTCAGTAAGAGTCTTCTGGGCTTTTTCAGAAAAAAGCCCCAGTGAGAGAGTTGAGAGGCGGTGAACTGACAGAGGAAATAGAAAGTGAAACAGGGTTTTCTTCTCAATTCATCCTCCCTCTCCTCTCTCCCTGTAACTCAGGTTCTTTTCTCTCTCTCTCTCTCTCTCTCTCTCTCTCTCTCTCTTTTGAGCGGTAGGACATGTGATTGACTCAGCTTCCTGTTTACACCTCTCCCCGCTCCTTATGTATTAGGCTCGTCAGCACGCATGTTTGTAACCCACTTAAACGTTTTACCCCCAGAAATAACAGCTGTGGTCACCGGTACGTTCACGTGTGCTTTACTGAGACCGGAGACCATCCTGTACTCGCCTGGTATCACTTTCACAACATTTGTTTAGTTTTCATGTGATGAACTTTCACCATTATCCAGCAGTTCAGGAGAGATTTGAGGAAACACTTCTCCCCGAGTGGCTTTCAGTAATGAGACACAAGCAGAACATTTACATTTCCCTGTCGGTTGCATAAGTCTGAACTGTTCTCAATGGCGTTTTGTTTTGTGTCCCACACACACACACACACACACACACACCACACACACACACACACACACACCACACACACACACACTCACTCAGCTGGTTGTGCAGACAGAAAGGGGAATAAGAGTGATCAGAGCTGGAATGTTGATCTGTAGTTAAACAGCTTTATGCTCACAAACAGAGCTCTAACGCAGCGTTGTTGGTGCACAAACAATAAGAGTGTCGCACCTCTGGTACAAGAACACGTTCACACGTTCTGTGTGCCTGTGGGGCCGATTCGCTTTCAGGTTGTTTGTTTTGTCAACAATACAAAGCGTCACATTTAAGAGGCTTGAACAAATTGTTAAATTTTTTGCTTATCGTTATTTGTTTCTGAAAAATCAAACGCAATTTTTGGTTAATTTAAATGTACTGTTACTCCTATTATATTTATTTATATATATATATATATTTTTTTTTATATATATATATTATATATATATTATATTTTATTTTTTTTATTTTATATATATATATATATATATATATATATATTGGTGCAGAAATCCTTTTTTGATTAATCAGTTATTCCATTTACTGAAAATCAATAGAGATAATGAAAATAAATCAGTAAATTTATATATTTTTTTATGAATTACAAACACCTGGCTGGCTTCCTGTGTTTTTATATCGTTATACATAAAAATCTTAGACTGAAAAAATGAATTAAAGAAAATGATTTGACATTTAATAGATATGTATCTATTAATCAAAAAATATTTTATAAAATTCTTAGATGATGATACTTTATTATGTTTACAAATTGGCATATTTTGTTTGTATTTTCAAATCATATTCTTTATTTACTACCAGCGTACGATAACACAGACACAGGACTACACATGGGCAACATACAGATTACTGTTTAGCTAAAACGTCAACCCAAAAAAATCAATAATAGAAAATGATTACCAGCTGAAGCGTATAAATCCTTGATTGTAAATTAAATCTAAATCCTAAAGGAAGGGTGTGGCAATATATATTCCAATGGATATGTGAACCTAGATATCGTCTTATATTTTGGATATCGTAATATGACATAAGTCTTCCTGTTTTTCCAGACTTTTGTTGTTGTCTTCACCCACTTAGACAATGAGATTTTACAGTAACGTGGAATTAAGCACAAATAGTCAATACTACAATATCGTCAAAGTATTGATATCAAAGTATTTGGCCAAAAATATTGATATGATGTAGGATTTTCTCCATATTGCCCAGTGCTTCCAGAGGGCATCATCTCTCACATTCAGACGTTCAGAAAAACCCAGAAGCATCGTTCCGTTGGGAGCAGTTTGAATTTCTCTCTCGCTCTTGTTTGCAAAGACTAATTGGCGTTTCTGCCAGCAGATACGACCCATTGTGTTCTCACCATGACGGTTTTTTTTCTTGTTTAAGTATTTGCATCACAAATCACACGCGCCCTCAGGCTCTCTGGTTAATTATCATTAAAAACACATGTACGGACTGAAAGCACACACGGATCCTCTCGCTTTGCATAGTACAAGGTTCACATAGCTGGCCTTCAAAAATCACACGTAAACATTTTACTCTTTTTTTTTTTTATTCATCAGTGCAGCAGAACATACTTATAAAGATGGATCTGCCTAAATATAAAGTGTCAAGAGTCCACAGTTCAAATGTCACACTGACAGTCGTTTTGTAATGTTGCGTTTCACTTTTGGTTTTCCAGCACATTCGTATAAACGGCAGATGTTGTCGTCATGTTTCATAATGAACAGATAGTACAGTTCTGGCTCTACTGGGTTCTCTTCTCCTTTTTTTACATTGTTTTTTATTATCCAACTGATTTTTGACGATTTCAAAACCACCGGAGCTCCACAGATTTATGTTCTTCTTCTTCGGCGTTGCCAGTAAATGTGGCCAGAATTAAAAGTAGCTCTTCTTTCGTTTGGCTTCTGGCTGTAAAGCACCACGCCATTCTCCTCCTCCCTCTTGTAATCTAAGCCTTGCTCACGCTTCTCACATGCACATGCAAACACACATACACACACAGGTTTTTCAGGTCAGGTTACTTTTTTAAAAGATCAAAAGGTGCAAACAGAAGCTTGCCATTGAAATTCAGAAATAATGCTGATTGAAATTTTGGATTTTATAGCAAAGAGTGTTTGTTTACTGTGTCATTAGTGCAAAAATACTTTCAAAACAAAACTAAATGGGTGTGGTGTGTTTAAAGTAGAGACACTCAGGGTCACAGGAAAGATGGAAGGGCAAAAATGTGTTCTGCTGTTCTTTGGGTTTATGTTGAGTAGAGGACACAGATAAAGGAATGCATCTCAGTCTTGCAAGCCTCATGTCTGGGCTTGCACTAATTGCGCATGAACAACGTCAGAAACGGTCTAGGAAAAAAACACCCCGACACACACACACGCACACACACACACACACACACACACACACACACACACACACACACACACACACACACATGCAGCTCTAGCCACACTTCTGTATACATCAAAGACATAGCTATAAACACGTGTCTTCTGCAATACCAAATACTCTGCATCCTGCTTCAGCTTCTCAGAGCACACACAGCTCTCGGGCGAACACCCCGTTTTTGGTGAGAGAGTGAGAGTGAGAGAGTGAGAGAGAGAGTGAGAGTGAGAGAGTGAGAGTGTTTTTGTCCTCTACAACAGCAACACATGCATTCTGCTGAATTCAATACTAGCAGTTAGCAAACATGCGTTGAGTGCAGACTTTGCTGTTCATGATTAAAATGAGTCTTAATAAATTGTGTAGAATTAACAGAAATTCCTCCTCTGTCCTGTCGCAGGGTGAGTCAGTGAAGTATTTCTTGGATAATCTGGATAAGCTCAGCGATCCGGTAAGTTGTTTCTGCCTGCACTGATTGTTATAATCGGACGTGAACATGTTATCGTTGCGATTGCAACATGTCTAGACCATTTCAGGTTAACTGACGAGCTACTAGGATGGCTGTTTGTCAAAGATAATGCTGGCGAAGATGCTCGTCTATTAGCGGGAGCGCTTTGATTAAAAAATATAGAACTCCTCAAAAAAAAAAGGTCTAATAAAGTGTTAAAAAGAAAAACATTGATTACAAAAACATTTATTCTTACCATTTCAGCTATGATGATATCAGTGTGAATTATTGTTATATACTACTGGGAAGTACTGAGAATGTGCTTTAATAATAAATAATTGTAGGCTCTATCATCCCTGCTGGTTTTCTATCATACTTTGGTATGACAATGGAAAACTATAGCATTAAAAAGGTCTTTAAAATTCTTAAATTTAACTTGAAACCCTCTTTACATATTCCCCAATTTCATTTTATAAGAGCAGATATATTTTCTTTGATTTCCCTCAGATTGCTGCCCAATATCCACCGTTTACTTTCCATCCCTTACCAATACATTTATATTAAAGCATAACACAGTTCACTCTATTCATGTAAAATTTCAATTTAAGATTAAATGGTTTCAATATTTCTGTTATTTAATAAACACTCACATAGTGTATTCTATAGTACGTATTGATGTTCAGTATTTAACAATTATATCTTCTCCATGAAGACATATTTTATATTATTAAATCTCATTAAATATTCATAAACAGGAGCCTACAGGAGTTGTAGATGTTGATAAACACATATGTAGTTAAAACTACATTACAGTGTAAACCGTGTTTTAAATATACTGCTTATTAACTTTTCAAGCCTTTCTTTGACCTCCATAGAAAGTCTACTCAATATTTGTTGTATTTGATAATTAGATATTCCCCCATATTTGATTAAAACAAGGTAACATGTTACCAATATTCATTAAGTTGGTTTTTTTACCCAATATCCACCCTTATAGTATGACTAAAAGCACAAAAGAATACCTGAGGACCTGAAGGAATGTTTTGGTAAAGACAGATCTCCTTCAGAGGCCAAATAATTCAATGCAAAACAAAATTTCTCAACTTTCAGCTGTATTACATATTTTTCTTGGCATCTTCTTTTTCTTCTTCATCTACAACCTCAATTTCTATTCAGATTGTGATTGTTGACAAATTGTGTTTTCTACTCATACTCATCTTCTATTGGTACTCATCCGCTGTGTTTCTCCGTCTCCCCTCCAGGAGTACGTCCCCACTCAGCAGGACATCCTTCTGGCTCGCAAACCCACCAAGGGCATCCACGAGTACGACTTTGAGATCAAGAACGTCCCCTTCAAGATGGTGGACGTCGGAGGGCAGCGGTCGGAGCGGAGGCGCTGGTTCGAGTGCTTCGACTCCGTCACCTCCATCCTCTTCCTCGTCTCCTCCTCGGAATACGACCAGGTGAAAACACGCCGCCGTCCTCAGCGTCTCATTTCCTCTCTCGCACACAAACAAGCACACGAACCGTTGATAGCCTGATAAGTGACACGTTAATCAGTTTGTTTTAGCAGATGGTGTTTGGTGACTTTTTGATAAGTCCTCATTGCTGTGTCTACACACGCTGCTGTTCTGTTGTGATTCATGCCACAGCACGTTCGCCTCAATTAAAACTCTCTAAATGTGTGCACATGTGCAGGTTGTGCCATATGATACCACATTTATTATTTATTTTTGTATTTATTGGTTTATTTGGTTGGGACTGTGCACATTAATAAAACATTTCTGTAAATATGCCAGTTAGCCAACAGGCTATTTTCCATCTGTAGGTTAGACAGTTACAAAGTCACAATAAAAATAGAATATATCAAAGTTATGCATTATTTAGCCTTTTCAAAGCTTGCAGAAACGATAAAAGAAGAGAGAACCACATAAAAAGTCTGATTCATTATATATTGTTTTTAAATATTTACAGTTGACACTTGGAAAGTAAGAGTTTGATGCGTACCTCAGTTTTAGGGTCATGATTCCGTCTGGGGAAATGCAAACAGGACGACAAGGATGATCCACGTCATTTTTAACACTGATGACAATATTTTAAAGTCTTAAAAAACGTATAAATATTGTCTGTAAATGTAAATATTTGAATGTAACTATGTCTTTTGATAGATTTCCTCACATTTGGTTATAACATAAGTATGAACAAGATATATACGGAGCAGGAAAATATATATAAATGTAGAAAAAAAACATGCCAATGCAAACTATGCAATACCTCAATTACCTGTGATAAATCGATCTGGTTAATGGTTCATTTGGGCTCCAGAAAAAACATTTTGCACTTTGAGCGATCCCATTTTTACATTTGTATGGTTACATATCAGCAACAATGAACACTCCTATTGCATTTGTTTTTCCATTGCCAAACTGACTATCCTGTACCAAAGAGTGTGAAATGAATACTCATACTGTTGCACAGATTTCATAAAAAGGCCAAGAAGATCAGACAGGATGTAGCATGCAGAATTAAAAGGCTAACTAAGTGGTACTATGTCCTAGGGCGCCATACATTTCTACCTGCAACTACTTTCCTTGGTACTACTACTTTGATAACATCTAGTACCATAACAACAGTACTAGCAGTAGCAGTGGTAACTGTACTCACTGTTCTGTTGTCTGTAACAGGTGCTGATGGAGGACAGGCAGACCAACCGGCTGCGTGAGTCGCTCGACATCTTCGAGACCATCGTCAACAACCGCGTCTTCGTCAACGTCTCCATCATCCTCTTCCTCAACAAGACGGACCTGCTGGAGGAGAAGGTGAATAGCGTTCCGCTCAAGGACTACTTTCCTGAGTACACCGGGCAGGAGCACAACCTGCCGGACGTCCAGGCGTTCATGGTGGAGTGCTTCCGGGCCAAGAGGCGCGACGCCACCCAGAAGCCCCTGTACCACCACTTCACCACGGCCATCAACACGGAGAACATCAGGCTGGTGTTCCGGGACGTCAAGGACACCATCCTCCATGACAACCTCAAACAGCTCATGCTCCAATGACCCCTGTCAACCTGTGAATAAATAGAGGACCTGAACGGGGACAGACCACCATCCACACCCCCACCCCCACCCCACCCACCCCCTCGCTCCTGACGAGGACTTGGGAGAGACCAGCCTCGGAAGAATACCGATCGACGTCAGCATTCTTCTCCAGCCGTTTTATATTAGTTTTTACCCTCCTCTTTGAAGAGTCGGTCCTCTTGTTAGTCCAGGGTTAGGTAGGGGAACCAGTCTGTAGGGCTAAAAACAAACACAAGCAGGAGGTCATCTCTGCTGCTTTCGTCTTTGAGACTCTCTCCTCTGGCCTGAGCGCCGATGCCAACACCTGGCTACGGGGAACCTGCGGAACTTTTTAAGAACCGGGCACATGGTCTCCAAACCAGACGACACAACTCGTCAAGCAACAGATACAGGAACGACGATGTCTAGACCACATGAAAGCAAAAGAGTTAAGACGGTCAAAATGCACCAAAATCAGCAAGTGTGCCGCTGTTGATCTGCCAGTTTGTGTCCAAAGCACTGAATTCATAAAGCCCCCAAATCACTCCATTGTTTCTGTCGCACCCCTCCAGTGCTGCTTTGCGAATGTGGTTTCGAAGCCCCTGTAGTTTGTAGAAGGGTTTGCCATCTTGCTGATGATCTGGAGACTGCACCTTTGTTTTCTTGTCGCAGCACCGTCCCTCCCTCTTCTCTCCCAGTCGTCAGCCTTTTCTTGGCCTCCAGATCAGCGGGTTTAAGGTGCCCAAACAGAGACATTCATGCCAGGACGAGGACCAGTTCATTGACGGCGAAGAAAGCATTCAGAAAGTTCAATATTTTATGTGGGGAAATGGCTCCAGCCCTGGCACCTTGTCTGTGGAAGAAAAAAAAAGCAAGAAAATGGGGCACAACCGCGAGACTGAACCTGCAATGCCTTTCCATATAATGTCTTATGTAGACCTAATCACTGTTTAAATCCTGCATTTGTGCCTTTTGCCTCTTTAGAATTAAAGCCAATACTAGCGCCTTTAACAAATAACTAAAATGCAAGTTGTCCTTTTTGTTTTTGGTCGTTTCGAGGGACAAAATTACCTTAAAATGGCGCATTGGGCAGTTGTGCCAGCAAGTGAACATGCAGTCTACTGTTTTCTCAGGGTTGAATAATTACAAAAAACGGCGGTAATGCAGAGGTTGCCGTTGACGAACGAACTGATTGATTTGATCTTTATCTGGGTGGCAGAGCGGTGAGACTCAGCCAGGCCTCGGTACAGTTAGCTTGGTGGTTTTCGGTACTGTATCCTCCTGGCTTTGACCCCTGAGCGCCGACCCAGAATCCCCCTGTCTCTCTCTCTTTGTTTCCATCTCTGATTAGATGCCTTGTAAAGGGACAGACCTCCCCTGTTTTGCCGAAATGATGAATGTCTGTTAGTAGATGTAGAGAGATTTTGCTCTTGATTGTCTGAATATACTGTAACCAACGTTGTGAGTCGTGACTCCAGACGTCTCTGAAAAAACCACTTGAAGGTTTGCTTGTGTTTTTTATATGCCAACTTGACCTATTTAGGAGTTAAACATTTTAAACATTTTGAATTTCTCAAAAGTAAATGTAGACCCAAAAAAAAGCCACTGGAGATGAATACTTTTGTCAGCGACGGTATTCTGTAGGGGAAAAATCTTTGTTAGAGGACAATTTCCAGGCACCGTTTGAATATGTTTCTATGCCAAATCACCACGTGCTTTCTTGGGATTGTTCACATCGACATTCTCTAGTTTTTCCCCCCAAATTAAAAGCTCCTGTGAGCATCAACTTGCTTCTAGTTCTGGCTTTGTACATACTGTAATCTGTTGCCATGTAAATAATATTCAGGTTTATCTCCGTATATGTAAATGGTTGTAGAAATGGATTATTTTTTCCGTACTCCGAATGTGTTTTTCAAATCCCTGCTTTCCCAATGAAGATTACCTTTTTTTTTGATTAGGATGTATTGTCTTATTTTTTCATCACCCTCTTGAAATTCATTCCTATGCCAAGTCTCATGCCACTCTAACCCTATCAATAAAATACACTTTTCTAATGAAAGAAGGGTGTTTCTTCTTCATTTTACCTCATCAAGTGTTTTTCCTCTTCATGACTAACAATGGCCTTTAGAAAAGCTTAGAGATATGTTACAAAATGAACTCTTAGTTTGTATTTCTACATTAAAAGTATACTTTAACTATACATTCTCTGGACACATTTTCAAATAGAAGTTGACAGTCACATAGAGGGGGATATATGTGTTAAATGAAAGTTATTTAATATAACAAATGCATGTGAGATTCCTCTATATAAGAACCAAATCTGTTTTTTTTTTAAATAAAATACTAGATAATAACTATGTACAATATACATATTTTTGTTTGTATTTTATATAAGCAACTCCATTTGATGAGAAAGGCCAGAATATGTGACTAAAAGGTTCAAAAACATGAAGGAAGTGGATTTTGTGCTCAGATTTCTTTATTTTTATTAAATAAAACATGCTTTTTTTTAATCTTATGTTTTAAAAAAATAAACAGTATTCTAATCTTAGAAAAGAACCAAACCCTTTGTGTTGTTACAGGTCTTGTTCTGCGGAATAACACAGTCATCTTAGTGGGAATTTGATCACAAACACAACACGTGTGTTCGGGGATTTCCGTGAACCCGGAAGTAGAGCAGCGAATCATCGCGCCACACCCACTGGACAGACCCCTACGGGATGAAACACGCATATAAGCAGCTGTTACACCGAACCGCTCTTTATAATTACAGTTTTTAATATTTCGCTAATTTATATTATTATGCAAAGCTATTTTAGCTTAGTTTAGCGATTTACAGTCAGGCGTATGACGCGCCACCTACAGGGGTCCTTCAACGTGACGTCACCAGCTACTTATATACATATTGAAAAACACGAATATAAGCAGCTGTTACACCAAACCAAACATCCCCGTTATAACACAACCCTTTTATAAGTACATATTTTAATCTTTCTCTTATTTATATTATTATCCAAACGCTATTTTAGCGTAGTTTAGCGATTTACAGTCAGGCTTATGACTGCGCCACCTAAAAGAGGGGTCCTTCGACGTGACGTCACCGGCGGAACAACCAATGGTTGCGAAGCCATGTGACCGTGTGTCTGCGCAACTGCTGCAAAGTTGAAACCAGCGTGTGTGAATGTGAACATTAATGACGCTTTACGGTAGTTTGTGAGGCTGCAGCAGCTCTGCTCCCCTGAATGCTTCACCCTGCAGGGATGAGCTCTGGTAAGTGTCACAAACAATAGTTTATTTGTCCTTCAATGTGCAAAACACAGTTATTATTTTAATTTATTATTATTTGTTTATTTGTTTGTCTGATTGCATTGCAAGGTCAGCCCATAAAGTTAAGAAAAGTATGCATCATGCAGAAATAAAACATACTTTTAAGTGTCTGTATAATTACACATGACAATAAAAACCTGTGCAATACATTACACTGTGCAATAATAGTTAAAATAGTGTCTGTAAATATAATATTTCAGTTATTGTTGATTTTCTACTGTTATTTATAATACTTGTTTTTTTTTTTTTTTTTATTTTTATCTTGTCTTCTTCTACTATGTCTCTTGTGTGCACTTTACTCTCTGCTGCTGTAAGCCTGCAAATGTCCCCGCTGCAGGACTAATAAAGGATTATCTTATCTTATCTTATCTTAATTTATACATATTTATATCTGAATGCATTGGTGCAAAGTAAAAAAAGCACATTAATTCAAATACTGCACATATGTACAATGTTGAGATACTTGAGTTAATTACAATTCAGAGGGGAAATATTGTACTTTTTACTAATCAACTAATAAATCATAATGTAATATGGAACAATATATATAGCAGTATTTTATAATGCAAAATAAGTGCATTAATATTTTGATGCACTTTTGAACTGTTATTTAAGTTACATTTTGAATGCAAGATTATTTAACTTAAGGTCTGAGTACTTCTTCCACCACTTGTAGCCTATAATAAGAAAATTAATAAACTTCTATGTTGATCATTTAAATTTTTGAAGCAAAATAAACGACCCTTTTCTGTTTCCTGGTTCTCAAAATGTGCAGTTTTGGTGCTTTTCTGTGTCGTGTGTAAAATAGTAAACTGAATATCTTAGAGTTTTAGACTGTGGATCAGACAATACAGGCAATTTGATTACATCACTATTAACATTTACAGCGTTTTATGGCCAAAAACAATTGATTAATCATACATACAATACTGTACTTGCTTTAAACGCTCTCTCTGTCACTGCTTCCTCCACAGAGCTGTGCCCATTCTGCGGGAAAACTTACAAGCGTCTGAAGAGTCACCTGCCACATTGCAAGGCAGCGAAAAACTCCAAAACACCTCCAACAGAACATGACGTCACGGTGAATCGGACGTCATCGTCTCCTCCGCTGGCTGCAGCCTTGTACGAACGAGCAGCGAAGTCCACGGAGACGTTGTCAGTAACGTTGAGTCAACAATCAAAGAAGAGTAAGAAGAAGTCTGTGGTTTCAGCAGCAGCACAGACGTCGTCCGTGGATTCTGCTTCACTTCCACCAGCAACCAAGAAGACGAAACAGAAGCTGTCCGAACAAATCAAGTCAGCCAACGTTTCCCTCACCTCCTCCACATCGCTACCTCCGTCTCCCGCCATCTCTAAGCCCAAAAAGCAGAGTCTCCGTGCTCTGAGAGAAGCTGCAAAGTCCGAACAGGTTTCTCAGGGAACCTCAGACGAGCTGCCTTCAGGTCCGGCTACATTTGTGGCAGATCCTCTAAGTTCCAGAACCACAGCTGAGACAGAGACCAAAACTAATCCAGACTCGGTAAAAGATGAAGTCCTTCCTGCTTTTCTGTCCAAATCTGCCTCTAAAAAGACGAAGAAGGCTGCACAATCCGTTCCCACAACCAAAGATTCCTCTGGCTCTCTGGACTCTAAAGCCAATGAAAGTAGTGCGAACTTCTGGGTGGAGGACAACGGAGAAGTTGAGGATCTATCCGTGAATAAGATGCTCTTGAAATCAGGAAACGGTCACCAGGGCAGGATCACCCTTCAGAGTGTTAAAGCGACGCTAGGCCGAGCTAACGCTAACCGTCGGACTGGCAGGCCAAGCATCCTGAGTCAGATTGAAACTACTGAGAATCTAAGTAGCAAAATCAGTCAGATTCCTCTCCTAAAAGGGTATAAAGAAGATGTGGGTCAGCTGCCCTGCACCAGTTCACAACATGCAGAGAAACAAGGTTTGATGTCCAAACAAGCATCCGTAAGCCTTCTGCAGCAGCCTGAACTGACCTCCCCTGCAGCTCCGCTCCTTTCTGGCCATCTATCGTCTCAGGTGAGAAAGACCACGTCTCCTCCACATACCGTCAGCAGGAACCAGGGTCAGAAGGTGTCCGGACTCCTCACAATATCACCATCATACGCAAAGTTTTCCAGACCTCTGCCAGAAGCGAGGGTGGAGACATGGAGAGGTGGGGATGTGTTGAGGTCGCCGCTCGAGGTCAGGAATCAAAACACAGCTGATGAAGGAACTAAAGGTCAGTCTTTGATGGTAAAAGTTGGTTTCAGACCTCAAAACTTCTATTTGTACGGACTGAAATGTGTCTTAAGTGCTAAAAACTGGACAGATTCTTAGTCCTGTTTACTTTCTCTTTGATTTCAGTGCAATTATTAAGGCAAAGTTCTTGTTTCGCTTTATTGTGTTAAGACAATATTTAAGAACTAAGTCTTCTCTATTTGGATATTAAAGAGGGTTTGTATTCCTCAAAGTTAGATACTGAAAAAAGCTCTGGTATAGAAAAACACAACGCCCAGCCTTAGTGGAATGAAAGAGGATGTGTTTTGAATGTGTATGTATCCGTGTCAGTGCACTGGTTCTTCATGCGTGTTAATAATTTGCAGGTGCTCAGACACAACGGAGTCTCGGACAGGTGAGACTGAGGGAGTTACCCGAGTGGCTGGCCTGCAAAACCCCCAGCCACCCAAAAGATGTGGCGCAGATGGTGCAGAGAGGTGAACAAACACACTCATCACACACACACATACTAGTCCTTTTTGTATTCAGTAATGTAGGAAGTTTTACAAGTGTGTTTCCCCTCTCATGTTCTGTGCTTCCATCAGGCTGGCAGTGGTATTACAAGAGGTACATTGACGTGAAGAAAGGTGGTGCAGGTGGACTGTGCATGTTGTTGGCAGGATACTGTGTGCTCAGCTACATCTGGAGTTACCCTCACATAAGTAAGTGTGTGGATTACTCTCGTTTTTTGCTCTATGGTGTGAGATACGTATATTCAGAGATAACCGAGCGTGTGTGGTTGGTTGTTTTTTCTAGAGCGTGATCGCTGGAGGAAGTACCACTAATGTCAAGGGAAAGATGTTGGGACAAGCGAGCGTCTGTGTGAGGAAACAGCAGCTGTGACAGGGAGGCGTCGGGACTTAAAGGCATCTATTCAGTTAATACCATATATAATGCATCCAAACATTTCGTTGATGTAGCTCTCCGTTAGCCGACTCTGTTCTCATTCACAACTAGAAATATTAAGCTATAGCCAGCAGCTGGTTAGCTTAGCTTAGCATAAATACTAGAAACAGGGGGAAACAGCTAGCCTTGCTCTGTTAAATGATAACAAAATCCATCTACCAAAACCTTATCTCTTATTGTTTAAACCATATAAAAACTGACATGACAGAAATGTGCCTTTGGCTTTTAGACTAGCTTCTCCGTCTTAATGCTAAACTAGGCTGTAGCTTTATATTATGGACAGATATGAGAGGATGGTATTATATTATGGACAGATATGAGAGGATGGTATTATATTATGGACAGATATGAGAGGATGGTATTATATTATGGACAGATATGAGAGGATGGTATCTATCATCCTATTTAGCTCTTCACCAGAAAGTGAATAAGCAAATTTCCCACAATGTTGAACTATTCCTTTAAAAACTGGAAGAGTTATAATTCTGACACTTACAGTTTAACTCTCAACTGATTTGAACCTGCATAGGACATCGGAGATAAAAGCCTTCATTAAATAGCTTTTTTTATTTATTTATTCACTTATTTATGTTTATGTCATATTTAAACCTATTCTGCTTTCTATTTTATTTCAGTTTGAGAAGGGAAAATGCCCACAACAGAACTAAAAGTTAGTATTTATTGGGATCAAAAGTGGCACACTGTGTACTTCCCTGGAGCTCCCCTAGGTGTCATTGTTGTGTTGTGTTAGCAAAACCAAATAATGTCTGCTATGCATAGTTTTCTTAGCTTCTTTGTGCAGAGGCATTGCTGCCGGGGTCAATAAGAGGATTAAAGAGAACCAAGAGATTTTTAACTTGATAATATATTTACTCTGGCAGCCCAGATGTAGCGGAACGTGAAAATCAACTTCAGTTTGCGTGAAAAGATAGTATCTGTGTAGCAGAGTTGGTTTCAAATCTGTTTTTCTTTTGCAAATGCTTCCCCTGTCACATGATGTTATTATGCATGCTCAGGCCGTCGGTGCCAGTAAGTGAACACTCATAGAATGGCAATGGAGGGAGGCTTGAGGAGGTTCTCATCTGGACTGGACCAGTTTGTTATCGTATTCAAAATGAATTTATTGTTTACTCTCCTTGCTGCTGTAGTGAACACACATTAGCTACAAATGAAGAAATAACATTTTTTAAACGTTTTTTCTTGACTTCTTAGCCAACACAATAAAAAATAATTTCCATTTCCTTGTTCTGTTTTTTTTTTTTTTTTTTTTTACATTCTTTTTTTTTTTCTCCATACAAAAATTATAAATATTTTGTGTTTCACTTTTCATTTTTGTACAAAACAACAAACTACACAAATCAAGCGTGAAAATGGAGGCAAAAAAAAACATTTCTGAACTGAAAACAGGAGAAAAAGCACAGTATGTTCCCGCCGGGCCTTCACACACTGATATGCATCCGGATAACACAACCAGCACTGAACACGTCCCTACTTTGTGCAACTCCAAAACTAACTTTCTTGTGGATTTAAGTGCTAAAGAGGCACAACTTCTGGCAGCAACAACTTGAAGGAGCAAATGAAATAACTCACATGACCCTTCTCAGTGTGTACTGGTAGATATAAGAGGTCTAGAAGGGTGGAGGCAGAGATACAGGTGGGCTGCGACGGCCACTGGCACTCAAACACACACAAAAAAGACAGATGTGTTCTCTACCAGCCCGTGTTAAAGGCCTTCAGTCTGCTCCTGTAGCCTATTGGCAAGCATATTTCACAGACATGATTATAGGAGAAAGGTGACAATATCCAGAATCAACCTGAGAGCACGTAACACATTTATCCTAAGCTTTGGTCCTCTGTTGGTTTTTGCAAAAACACGCCCTTTCTTGCTTAAAACCATAGTGCAGATTTCTGTAGATTTGCAAAAATGCCCTACCAAGAACAGAATAACATGTCCAATATTTCAGATAAACTCTTCATCATGATGAAATGTCACAGTCAGTTAAGTTTGGGCTCTTAATACTGAATTCTCTTCAAAACTCAGAACACAGTGGGAGTTTTATGTGAAACAGCTTCAGAGGAAGCAGTAGAGAGCTGTTACCACCAGCACAAAGACTGAGACGGAAAGATCTGACGGTGATTCTGGACGAGGCCACACTCTCTCCTAGTTTGAGTTTTGGTTGCACTGCTGAGTGGGAGGAGAGAGAGAGAGACAGAGAGACAGACAAATGCTTGAAAAGAAACAGTTGAAAGTGAGAAAAACACATCCAGGGGGAACTGAGCGAACTCTTGGGAATAAAGTCAAATGTTTGGCAATCAAACAACCGGACTACATGGAAACACAGTCGTAGACCAGTGTGTGTGTGTGCAGATTGACACACGCACACTGATCGACATGACTCGACAGCAAAGCATAGATATCTGGATATGATCAATATGCAGAAGGCAAACCAACGTACGTACAATCAATGACCCTCCAGGATCATTTAAACCATGTTCTCATATTCACAAAGCCGGGGAACACATCACAACGAACAAAAAAAAAACAGTCATATTTTTTAATGTCATTTCTAAAAATGAGAAAAAATTAAAATTCTAAATAATAAAAAAACATACTGTAACATAACTTCCTCAATCTGAGGACTAAGCTCCCCTTGACACAAACACACTGAAATGATAAAAGTGGTTGAGAGCGAGTATCTGTCCTGTGTCTGTGTCGGGGCTTGCATACCTTTAAGGTACAAAAGAAAAAATGCCAAAGAAAATGTGACTTGAGCACAAGAAAAAAAGCATTGCAGAGTACAGTAACAGTACTATACAAGTCTGTGTGAATAGTTTGACAGGTTGCTAAGAGTGTTGAAGAGGTTATCCTTGTTGGAGGCAGCTGAAAGCAGGCGAATTGATTTTGGTTCCGTTCCAAATATTCACATTCTGTTTAGCCTAGCGCACACTGGATATCAGAGAGAGCCACGTATTCATATAGTTCCTGAAATAAGCAACAGTACGTTTAGTGCAATTCGTCTATGTGAATGTGTCTCTACCGAGCAAGGAAATCTACACCTCCGAAAACATGAATGTAAAACGTTGAACTGAAGCATGTGTGAGTGAACTTTGCATGTTTGTAATGCAGGAAGGAACTGAGTAAATGGATATTTTTGAAAAGAGCTCCTTCATGTAAACACTTCAAAATAAAAACCTAGAATTAGGCACAGATTTGTCATTTTGTCCGTCCTCCTCGTCCCTCGTTTTCAGCATAGGTAGTGGGGGGGGGAATCAACTGGCACAAAAGATTAATGATACGTTTGTGAATAGAGGGACTCTTATATTCAGGCTACTGAAATTGCAGACCCTTCCCCTTTTAAATAATGTTAAAGTAAACAAGAACTTATTCCATCTGTAAATACATTGATGGCACACATTACCAGATCTAGAAAGGTAATCTTGAGTGCCTGCATTCATATCAAGTCTCTGACTCCTACTTCATACCTAAACCTCCCTCACAAAAAGAAAAAAACTAGATACATGCTACTTGGCCGGAGATGGTATCAAAAATATAATAGACCTGAAGGAAGAGTTAACCTCTCTTCACACAGGGAATGGGGAAATACAACAAATATTACAAAAGCAAAAAGTACACACACACAAAAGAAGTTGAAACTCGGGATGATATCAGTCTTAACATTCCAAGATGCTGTTGACCGCCGCCTCGAGAGCAGAGTCTGTGTCGCCGTGGGGGGGGAGCTGAGCTGAGCGGGGCACTGGGGCTGGATGGGGGGAGGACAGGTGGGGAGACACCTGGTGGTGCGTCTGTCCTCTTGCCGTTGCTGCGAAGGGTGAGGGGTTACCTTGGGGACAACTGTTGGCGGCGGGGAGGCTGTTGTTGCCGGTGCTGCCGGGTCCGTAGTGTTGCTGGGATCTCTTCAGTTCAAGGACGCTCTTGTTTTCTAAGAGTGGAGGGTGGAGTCTTTCTGCTGCACCTGGTCCTGCAGCTCCACCCCCTCCCGGGTCTCCGAACCCGGGCTTGGAGTCTGTCCTGTACGGAGGCTCCGCAGAGCCACTGTCTGACTGATTCCAGCTACAGCTGGACGGCGACTGAGACGGGACGGGATCTTGGGAAAGTTTTGATTTCATCCCGCAACAGAAGTCTTCGAAGAAGGTGTCTGTAAACAAAACAAGAGAGGAAAAGTTAAATAAAACCTCTATGTGAGGAACACGTTTGCTTTATTCTTGCTTTGTTTGTCCCCCTTCTCTTTCTACCTGGATCCACTAGTATCATGCGTTTGTCTTGTGTCAGGTTGCTGCGCTCCTCTTGGTTGAAGGTCCTGTCAATCATCACCATTTCTGATGACGGGCTGGAACGCTGAAGGGAATGGAGAGAAAACCCGTCAGACCTGTTCATGTCATAACATGAGACACCTGTGTGTTTGAGTATTTGCTCATGTGTGTGTATGTACCTCAGCTTCCACCATTAGTAACCGTCTGTATTTGTTCACCATGACATGGGTCCTCATCAGCACTTGAGTTGCAACTACCTCAAATTCGTCATCCACTGTAACAGAAAAATATCAATTTAGATACAGTTTTACTTTCGCAAATACGTGCATAACCACGCTGAACTTCTGGGCTTTTTTTTCTCCTGCAGATTTAAGGGTGAAGTTATTGAATTCGAGGCTGTACCCTGTGAGAACTCCTCCTGGCTGGGTGGAGTCCCCTGGAACACGTGGTACGGGAGGAGCCTTTGCAGCGCATCGTCGATTGAATTGAACCGACGCTGATCTGGGCTATGAACTCCAGCGTGATCCTTCCTCAACTGTAGTAAAATCCTACAGAGATAAGGGGGGGGAAAAGACCTCCTTCAATGGCTGAATGACGAGCAAAGAAATCTAAATATTACACAGAAAAAGTCACAAAAACTCACATTTCTCCTCTTGTAAGTGGCGGAAGGGCAGGTCTCTTCTGAGCACTGACCTATAAAGAAAAGTGTGAACATGTAAAGTTTTCAGAATAGCACCGGTATCGTCTCTATCAGCATAATCCACTTTACATATACACCATATGCATGAGCGCAAAACAAATGAAGGATGATTTACCTGAGAGTTGAGCTTTGAGTCTTGATTCATGGCTAAAAGAGACCAAACAAACAGGTAAAACGTATTAAGTGAGGCAGACTACATTTAAATACATCATAAATTGAATAATAATACGATAAGGCCTTAATACCATGGATGTTGCTGAGTTGCACCTGTTTGAGGGCAGGAGATGAAGAATTCTGAATGAATTAAAAGAAAGTGATGTCAGTCAGATGACAGTTTTGAGGGAGGAGAAAATGAAATACCACCAGTAAGCTGTGATTATACCTGTCTGTAGTCTTGCTCCTGCGTCACAGTACCAGCTAAAGGGGACAGAGAATTGCAGTTCTGAGTTTGAGTCACTAGAAGGCGCTGAACGGGGCAAGCCGACATTTGGCCCTGACCGCCGATCCCCGCCGTCGCCGGGCCAACCAGAGTCAGCCGCCCGGGAGCGCACGATGTCTGAACGGGGGCGGAGTTCGCACAAGGAACTCCGGTCCATGTTTGAGTTACGGCCCCTCCGACCTGGCTCCTACTGACTACTCCCTGATTCAGAATGAGCTGGCCTCCTGGTGGTGCGGTGAAGTTCTGCCCTGCGACAATCTGCACCGCGTTCTGACTGGTAATTAGGGAGTTTGAGTTGTGGTCAGCGGGGCCGTTGTGGATGGCGTTGGTCGATGTGAGTGCCAACGAGCTGGGCAGCAAGTACTGTCCAGGTGCTATGTTTGTCTGGGACTGTGCTTGTTGCTGCTCCAGAGGGGGCTGCACCACGATGGAGCCGTTGGCTGTGTAATGCCCCCCAGGAGAAGCAGTGTTAGCGTTAGCTACGTTAGCCATGGTGGTGGGGGTGGGATGGAGGCCGAGGCTGTAGACGGTCTGACCCCCGGCGTGGAGGGGTTTGGGCTGGATGGGTCTGACGAGAGTCTGGGTCCCTCCCGGGCCCCTCTGGATGATGATGTTTTGAAGGGGGATGTTTTTGAAAGGTAAGCCCACTTGGCCTACCTGCCCCTGGGTGGGAGCGAACACCTGCCCCCCCGCTGTGGCCCCCGTCCCAGCTACAGGCGCCCCCTGCCTCAGAACGAGCTGAGGAGTTCTCTCCAAGCTGCTCAGAGTCATCACACCAGCACCGGCCCCGAAGGACCCCAACACCTGGATGTGCTGGGCGGAGCCGTTGGGCAGCTGGGAGACCCCTTGCAGGAACTGGCCTGTGGGGAACGCAGCTGTCGCCGTGGTTACCACCCCGCCTCCATAGCCCCCAGAGACCAGCTGGGAGGAGAATGGGACGGGAGCCTGGACCAGAGTGGGAGCGGGCTGGGAGTCTAGCAAGGCCTCCTGGGCCAACGTCTGCTCCGTGATGTCGGCCTCCATGAGGGACTTCTGTAGGATGTCAAAGGGCTGGTCCTCACCCCCAAGATCCCCCACGCCGGGGGAGTTCTCGGACCCCAATTCATCCTCGATAAATGAAAGGCTGCTGGAGAGCTGGAGGCCTGCCCCTGTTGAATCGTCGCCGAACTCGCCCATTGTGGAGGAGCCATCCTTGAGGCCAGAGTTGGAGCCAACCTGAATGAAGCATTGAGAGGAAATGAGCAGGAAGTGGGAAACTGTTTGAATGTGAGCTGCATATATATGACGGCCTTCCTTGTAGGTCTTTTTATAACCTGAACATAAAAGCAAACTATACCCTAAACGTTTTAAAATTCATAATTTTCATCATGTACTCCTCACAAACTCACATCCAATATCAGTTTGCGAACATCTTTCCTTGGCTCTTAAGAGGGTTGGACAGATTATCTCTTGTGTTCCAATTCAAATATGTTTGTTGGGTCAAAGTATTTTACAGGTTCACCCACCGTGTCGCTAGAAAAGAAGGATCCATCCGACCCAAAAGCTGCATTTGTCACATCGTCTTCCTCAATCTGCAGAAAAACAAAAATAAGAGTTCAACAGAGAATCAGCAGATTCTTAGCGCATTGAAGTAAAGTAACCATTCAGAAAGACTTGGCAAGGAATGACTGTAAATACACTCTGAATGAGTTACTCACAGACTTGCTGTTGCTGCCATGGAGATAGTCATTCAGTGCATCCACATCTCTGAAAAAGGGTACACAGGAGATTTTAACATAACATGAATATCTTTTCACTCATGTGTGGTTGAATAAAAAGGCCTAAAGTGGTCCTCATCTCTACTGGATGGCACATTAGGAAGTTAACTTTAACAAACAAAAAGATGAAACAATCAGTTTGCATATTGTGGCTTTTGTTTTCAAAACTTTTTATCGTAAAAACGTGGGGCCAAACAGAGTTGTAGGTGCATGCATTCATAAAGTGATATTTCCATAATGTAAAGCCATTTTTATAGAGTTTTTTTTACCCTAAAATATCCAGAAGATGACGATCATCCTCATCATCCATGACACCTGAAAGAGTATGTGGGGGGGAGACAGAATGCAGCAGGTAAGGAGATGACTGGTTTGGAATTGTTGACTAGTATCTTCATTAATCATGACAGTAAACCTCAATAAATAACTTGTTTTTGCTCTGAAGTTGCGGTGCATGAGCTGTGAAGGCTTTGCATAATGTATTATTGTGTTAGTAAGGTCATCTCACTCACAGGTTTCCAGCAGGAAGCATGGATTCAGTCATTTAACACCCTTTGTTTCCTGGGCTGCAGGGTGAGAAACTGCATTTAGTAATGTTACATAATTAAACATGCGACAGGCAGCGAATGTGAGATATTGTTTTAAAAAATAAAAGAGATGGGTGTGTGAAATGGGGGAGTGGAGAGGAAGAAGGGGGACAGATGTTTCAGCCTGTAGACAACCAATGTGTGACAGCAGAGGCCGTGATGGGTGGGAGTCTGTGTGTCAGGCCTTCCTGCCCTTCACTTACATTATTATTATTATTATTATATTCCTTTATTGATCCCCATGGGGGAAATTCAAGTGTTGCAGCAGCTCAACTACACAGACACAGACAATAAATACACATACTATACAACTACACAGACAATAAATACACATAAATACACAGACAATAAATACACATACTATACAACTACACAGACAATAAATACACATACTATACAACTACACAGACAATAAATACACATACTATACAACTACACAGACAATAAATACACATACTATACAACTACACAGACAATAAATACACATACTATACAACTACACAGACAATAAATACACATACTATACAACAAAATAAAGATAGACGATACATACAGATCTGATCAACATATCTTATTATATTCCCTGGGATCAATAAAGGAATATAATAAGACATGTTGATCAGATCTGTATGTACGTGAAGGACAGGAAGGCCTGACTCAGACTCCCACCCACCACGGCCTCTGCTGTCACACATTGGTTGTCTACGGGCTGAAAATGGCCATTAGAGTGTAAATAACTCCACCCTGCTCCATCTGCACCACAGTTGTTTCAGTTTCAACATTGTTGGCTTTATGTTGTGTGTGCAGCCATCTTTGGTGCCATGTTATATAATGAGGGGACATAAACCCACGTTCACTCATTTGATCCAGCAGAGAAAGGGTTTGGATGTCTGTTTAGTTCAGTTTTAATGTTTTTAAGCACACAGGGAGTTTATATGCACACGTGTAGGCATGAATACAGCATTTAATGATTAGGTTGTGTGTTTTGTTGAAGTTGTGGAGGAATGTTCTAATGCTACAAAATGGCTGCATCTTTGGTTCAGGGAGAACAAAGAAGACAGGGCTTCAGAGCAAAATAGGCCTTTTAAACTAACTATTTTAATTTAAAAGTATGCCAAGAAACCTGCTGAAAGGTTTTTATGTTGCAGAGTAGTGTTGGTTTAAATAAATGTGGACATTTTGCAAACAAAACAACGGGAAACCAAATGTTAACACAGAAGCATTTTATTTCACAAAGAAGCTCCATAGGTGGACTGTTTGTGCAGAAAATACGACGGCCATTAAAACCTAACGGACATTTAAACGGGTTGAACACGCCACATTTAACGGACAATTAAACGGGTTACACCGCTACGGGTTGAACACGCCATATTTAACGGACATTTAAACGGGTTGAACACGCCATATTTAACGGACTTTTAACCGTTGGCTCGATATTTTTAAACGACAGAGCTTAAAACTTTAATCGCCATTTTTTTTTTTCATCAGCACAGGCACTCTATGCTGATGGATGAAAAATGGCGTTTAAAAATTATAAAGTCGCATTAAAAAAACACTAGAATTGCAGATTTATCGCTACATGTGAACGGGGATGTCAGAGAGAGAAAAAAAAAAAAAAAGAAGCAGCTTATCTACTCCGATACATTTTAACAGTTTGATGAATTTCGAGCTTAAAAACTCAATATTCCAACGGTCCCTAAACCCGACACCTCAGCACCGCTACGGGTTGAACGCGTCACATTTAAACGGGAATGTAACCGTTGAATTTTGAATTTTGAATTATTATTTTTTTAAACTGACAAAAAACAAAAATGGCGTTTAAAGTCGCAGCACAGCCGTTTGGTTCAACACGCTAATGTACGTGTTTATATCACACCGAACAGTATGATAATCGCATTCAAGCAACACACAAAAACGCCCGTCGCTGACGTGGCGTGTCTGTCTGCACCGGGGAGGCTTCCATTTGTCCTCCTTTTTTTTTTTTTTTTTTTTTTTTTTTTTTTTTTTTTTTTTTTTTTGAAAATGTGGCTCATCTGGCGGGGAGCGCGAAGAAGCAGAAGAAGAAGAAGAAAAAACGTCACATTCGTATCGATACAACCAACCGACGCGTTTTTGAATTCAAATTCAAAAATTTCAAACGGCTGGTTCTGCAGCAGCCCGGGAACACAGGAGCTCCGCGGCCCGGCCTGCTGCAGCTAGCCGCGGAGCCCACGACGCGTCTTTACGAATTCATGTAAAATGGCAGACTGCAGCTCCCCGCGCCATACATAGCGATCCCCGACAGCACAACATAAAGACGACCCAAAGAGGCAAACCCTTTCACTCCTGTCTCACTCCTCTTGAAACCCAATATCTCCATTTGGCAACTTTTAATTTGCTCCCCCCCTCCTTCTCCTCCTCCTCCTCCTCGCTCTCCCACTCATATACTCTCGCTGCCGCCGCTCCGCCGCGGATACATTCTACTCTCCGCTCCGCTCTTCCCGCCCTTGAGGACGGGAGGAAGGAGGCTGTGTGTGTTTTTTCCTTGAAATTTTTATCACAAAATTATAATACACTCAAAGGGAAACTCACCGTCATGAAAAAGCAGTGCCTTGTCAACGGGGTTTCCTCGCCATCACCGCACGGGTTGTTGGGGTAGTGCACCAGAACGAGCCAGATCATCATCAGTCCAGCGCGGCGGCAGCGAGCCTCTGCAGCGTCCCGGCAGTCACCCCAAACAGCCCGTCACTAACACACTAATACTCCTCCATTTTAATGTCATTTCACTTATAAAGACGGGTCTCTGCGCTAATGCATGGCGGATTAATGTTATTGCACTTATTCATTACCAACGGCAGAGGGCGGGCCTCTGATGGATGCCACACCTTGACGTTGCACAGGTAGAGCCATGGTTACTGTGCCTGGTTACCAACTAGTCCACTAACTAGTTCACAAACTAACTAGTCCACCAACCAACCAACTAGTCCACCAACCAACTAGTCCATTAACTAACTAGCCCATTAACTAACTAGCCCATTAACTAACTAGTCCACTAACCTACTAACTAGTCCACTATACTGGACTTAAAGTTAATGCAACACTCAGTTTATTGTTGACAAATTCCACTCTCATTACTATATTACTTTTAATTATATTTATTACATTATCCATAGTTACTAGTCATTATCTTACTTATCTTATCTTACCAACTAATCCACATATACTGGACTTAAAAGACACTTTATAATTGACAAATTCCACTCTCATTAGCTTTATATATATATATATTATACGAATAATGTATTCAATATTATGGAAAAGTTGGTGCATTTTGAAGAATTGACAAATTCCACTCTCATTAGCTTTTTTCTTTTAATTATATTAATATTACATTACATTAACATTAGTCCACTAACCAACTAGTCCACTAACCAACTAGTCCACATATACTTAATTAAAAGTTAATGCAACACTCAGTTTATAATTGACAAATTCCACTCTCATTAGCTTTATATATATATATATATATATATATTATGAGTGTATATGGAAAAGTTGGTGCATTTTGAAGAATTGACAAATTCCACTCTCATTATCTTATCTTATTATCCATTAATATATGGACATTAAAAGTTAATGCAACACTCAGTTTATAATTGACAAATTCCACTCTCATTAGGTTTTTCTTTTAATTATATTATATTACATTATATTACATTACATTACAGTCATTTAGCGACTTACAATAAGTGTATTCAACATAGGTATTCAAGAGAACTACTAGTCCTTATCTTATCTTATCTTATCTTACCAACTAATCCACATATATTGGAATTAAAAGTTAATGCAACACTCAGTTTGTTGTTGCATTTTGAAGAATTGACAAATTCCACTCTCATTAGCTTTTTCTTTTAATTATATTAACATTTATTACATTATTTATATTATAGTTACTGTACATTATAGTCATTTAGCAAGCTTTTCATAAGACTTGCAGTGTATTCAACATTATTCTTTACTAGTCCATCTTATCTTATCTTAAACATTACATTACATTACAGTTTACATTCATTTAGCAGATGTTTTTATCCAAAGCGACTTACAATAAGTGTATTCAACATAGGTATTCAAGAGAACTACTAGTCATTATCTTATCTTATCTTATCTTATCTTATCAACTAATCCACATATATTGGAATTAAAAGTTAATGCAACACTCAGTTTGCTGTTGCATTTTGAAGAATTGACAAATTCCACTCTTTACATTAGCTTTTATATATATATAATATATATATATATATATACATTATATATATATATATATTATAGAGGTTATTGAGTGTATGTCAACGATGAATGGAAAAGTTGTTGCATTTTGAAGAATTGACAAATTCCACTCTCATTAGCTTTTTCTTTTTAATTATATTAATATTATATTACATTACATTACATTACATTCATTTAGCATTACAGTTTTTAGCGACTTACAATAAGTGTATTCAACATAGGTATTCAAGAGAACTACTAGTCATTATTATCTTATCTTATCTTATCTTATCTTACCAACTAATCCACATATATTGGAATTAAAAGTTAATGCAACACTCAGTTTGTTGTTGCATTTTAAAGAATTGACAAATTCCACTCATTAGCTTTATATATATATATATATATATATATATATATTATAGAGGTTATTGAGTGTATGTCAACGATGAATGGAAAAGTTGTTGCATTTTGAAGAATTGACAAATTCCACTCTCATTAGCTTTTTCTTTTAATTATATTAATATTACATTACATTACATTACATTATTACATTACAGTCATTTAGCAGACGCTTTTATCCAAAGCGACTTACAATAAGTGTATTCAACATAGGTATTCAAGAGAACTACTAGTCATTATCTTATCTTATCTTATCTTACCAACTAATCCACATATATTGGAATTAAAAGTTAATGCAACACTCAGTTTTTTTAAAGTTGACAAATTCCACTCTCATTAGCTTTATATTTATATATATATATATATATATATATATATATATATATATATATATATATATATATATATATTATAGAGGTTATTGAGTGTATGTCAACGATGAATGGAAAAGTTGTTGCATTTTGAAGAATTGACAAATTCCACTCTCATTAGCTTTTTCTTTTAATTATATTAATATTACATTACATTACATTACATTACATTACAATAAGTCATTTTAGGTATTCAGAACTACTAGTCTTATTTTATCTTATCTTATCTTATCTTATCTTATCTTATCTTATCTTATTTATCTTATCTATCTTATCTTATCTTATCTTATCTTATCTTATCTTATCTTATATTATATTATATTATATTATGTTATTTATATTATATTATATTTATAATAATGTACAATCACAGTCCAGGTGATGTGGTGCAGTGACCCTCCCCTTCCAGCAGGGGGCGGCAGACACCTTTTTTAAAACTGCCTCCTCTCAAAACTCACGAAGAAGAAACCTGTGACGTATCACTTCCGCAAACAGCAGACAGAGCGACCAGCATGGAGGCCGGGAAGCTGCAGGAGCGGCTGCAGAAGCGGCACCAGGCCAGGGCGGAGGAGGCGGAGCGGAGGAGGGAGGCCAGGGAGAGCCAGGCCGTGTTGGAGGAGAAGGGAGAGTACTTCTGCGGCTCCTTCAACGCAGAACGCACCGCCATCGAGGAGCTGCTGTCCGGCTGCGGGGCGGTGACGTCACGGCTGGAGGAGGCCACGGCCAGGACGCTGCAGCTGCAGAAGTTCCTGAACGACAGCACCGGGTTCCTCACGCAGTACGAGCTGAGGCAGGCTCAGGCCGGCCTGCAGAAGCTCCAGAGCGGCCTGAGCGAGGCCAGAGAGGAGGCTCTGCCCAGGAAGAAGTTCACCTTCAGGGCCCGGACCAGGGCTGCAGAGAAGACACCTGAGACAGCTGATGCATGCACACCTGCAGACGACAAGACACCTGATGCATGCACACCTGCAGACGATGGCGTCTCCAAGCTCCATGCACCTGCAGAGTCAGAGCAGTGCAGCTTCTCCAACATGGACGGCGTGCGTCTGACGAAGACGGCCGAGCAGATCCAGAAACGAGACGTTCTGTTGAGTCACCTGACCAACTGCAAGGTCCGTCTGCTCGGTTCCCCCAGCACGCTGCACCTGAAGCACATCGCCGGCTGTGAGATCCTGTGTGGGCCCGTCTCCAGCTCCGTGTTCATCGACCACTGCAAAGACAGCACTCTGGCGCTGCCTTGCCAGCAGCTTCGCACCCACAACACCACCGACACGAAGGTCTACCTGCACGTCACCAGCCGGGCCATCATAGAGGACTGTCGCGGGGTGAGCTTCGCCCCGTTCTCCTGGTCGTATCCCGCCCTGGAGGAGGACTTTGTCACGTCTGGCTTGGACCGGGACCGGAACAACTGGAGCCAGGTGGACGACTTCAACTGGCTCGCTGCGGGAACACATTCCCCGAACTGGAGCGTCATTCCTGAAGAAGAGAGGAAAACCACCTGGGACCCTTAGAAATACATTTAAAAACCTTGTTATTTGTTAGTAACACGTCAATCAAACCATATGAAATGTAATCGCTTAACACGTATTAGGATTTCATGTTATTTCACAAACATCGGTCGCCGATCGGTTTATTTATGCTGCTGTTGTTGTTCGTTAAAGTTGCACTAAGATATTAAAATTAATCCACCTGTTCTAGCAGCACAAACCTCTGTTGGTATGTTGGTACAAAAGAGACTTTGCATTCTTTATTATTATATTCCTTTATTGATCCCCATGGGGGAAATTCAAGTGTTGCAGCAGCTCAACTACACAGACAATAAATACACATACTATACAACTACACAGACAATAAATACACATACTATACAACTACACAGACAATAAATACACATACTATACAACTACACAGACAATAAATACACATACTATACAACTACACAGACAATAAATACACATACTATACAACTACACAGACAATAAATACACATACTATACAACAAAATAAAGATAGATAGCATTCACTCTTTTTGTCATTACTACACCCTGCTTTGGAGAATTGAAGGCTTGTATTCTTCTGCTCACACGCGGCAAAGAAAAGCTAAAGAGCAAAATGCAAAACTCTTAGAAATAGCAGTGAAAGAAGACTTTACAAAGAGAAATCTGGACTCCAACATTAGTTTAAAAGGTGCAGTTTGTGGGTTTTTTGCCACATCTAGTGGTGAGGCTGCATATTGCAACCAACTAAAACCTCTCCCGTGTGCCAAGTGTGAAAGAACTACGATTACTGATGTGAAAACTTGAAACCGTAAATGTCCCTATCTAGAGCTGGTGTTCGGTTTGTCCCTTCTGGGCTACTGTAGAAACATGGCGGCCAGCTCTGTGAAGAGAACCTGCTCTGTTTGTAGATAAACAGCTCAATAGAAGATAAAGAAAACACAACAAATCTTCTTTTCAGGTGATAATACACTGAAGAAAACATACTTGATATTAAATAATAATTAAACAATTATTAATACATTCAATTCCTAATTAATATCATATTCCAATTCTGCCAATCGATCCCCCTAAAGGCTACAAACTGAACCTATAATGCCTATTTTTATGTAGTATTCATATATAGTTTTTCTGGTAGAGCCCCACCGAATATAGTTTGTCGTAGAAGTTTTGGTGTTCATATGCAGTACACAAATTGCAAAATATAAGATATTTTTCAACTGTAAAAGTTCCTGCATTAGTGTGCAACTCTTTAAAAAGAACAAACAAATGTAAAGCATCCATAAAAATGATGTCAGAAAGATAATATTGGCTGACGTTTCCAGTTTATTAGACGCACTTAGCTAAAACTTGTAAACGTTGTGTTTTGATGCAGTTTCAACTTTATGGTTATTTTGCGTTCTTTTAGACTCCTGGATTCTATTGCATTTATATAAATAGTAATGCACCTGAGACATTGGCAACTAAATGTAGTTAGTGAGGGCTACAACTACTAATTTGTTGATTATTTTCTCAATTATTTGGTCGATATAAAATGTCAGAAAATAGCCCGTGCTAACAACTTTATTTAGCTTTTTCATCTGACCCCCACTCTAAAACCTAAAGACATTTATTTACTCACATAAGAGAAATAAAGCAGAAATTCTCAATGAAATTGGTAGTTTGCTTGAAAAATAACTGTGACGATGATGATTCATCTATGAATCTCTCGATTAATCGATTTTATTTACTCTCAAATATTGGTATCAATCTCAAAAGTCAGATTTTGTTCTCCAGCTTTTTAAAAACCGTTCCCCTCCTGCTGATCCTTTCTTACAGATTTCACCATAGTTACAGTCAGAGGTCATTTAGTTCTAGCCTGAATAGAATATTTCACAGTGAGAATCGCTGCCCTCGAGGGCAAAACCATGCTTTTAACGGATAAAACATTGTGGATTAAATCACATAAATTCACGTAAAAGGATCAAATAGTTCAGCTGACGTAAAACTTTTCTAAGTGAGCACTCAGACTCGATGAATGGTCTGTTAGTGACTCAGGAACTCTGAACTATAGAGAGACGGAAATGTGAGTCATTGCACTTGTTACAAAGCGCCTTTTAATGTAGAAGTAATTTTCTGATATCAAAACCCCTATAATCAATCTTATAATGAATCTAAAGTATCATTCAAAGGACCATTCAAGCCATTTAAGTGAACAGCTTTGAAGTACTCGCACACAGTGGTGCAGAATCAGTCTCCATTGTTGTTGATTTGAGTATACTGGCTTGAATAAAGGACAGATAATGATCCCTAAAGTTAAAACGAGGTGCCTTTATGCTGCTGGTAACCACCGACCCTGAGTGGCACTTACTTACAGAGAGCAACGAAATCCAGCTTTGTAGAAAAAAGTATTGAAATTGAAATGTGACACAAATAAAGAGGCTTCCAGCTCAATAACAATTAAACCCACAATACAAGATAAATAAATGGAATAACTAAATAGTCATTATCCTCTTCATCTAGCTCCTGAGACAGTCGGTCACCATGGCAACACTTTATTTAAGATAAGATAAGATAAGATAAGATAATCCTTTATTAGTCCCGCAGCGGGGAAATTTGCAAAGTGAGTTCCCTGACCGGGAATCGAACCCGGGCCGCGGCGGTGAGAGCGCCGAATCCTAACCACTAGACCACCAGGGAATTTCACCCCTCTCTGTTAGCATTTATAAGCAGTGTATAAAATGGTTTATAACACATTATAATGTAAATGTAAGCAGATATAAATGTGAATTGATGTATTTGTAACGTACTCCTGTAGTCACTGAAAATAGAGGTTGGTCTATAGATGGATAAAGAAATACAGCGCAAGATAGTAAAACACATTTGTCGTAGGAGAAGTTATAATTGTTGACAAATAACGTGAATTTAACGTTTTTAAATGTTATTATATCTTCATAAAACTACAGTATTGTGTGTAATATCATTTATTAAAAGTTAATACTGCCTTATTAAACAAGATAGACCAAATGGCTTGACAATCAGTGCACTTTTTTTTGCAATTAAAAGGGAACATAAGACTAAAAGCAGCCTGAGAAAAGACAAAGCAAACATGTCACATGACATTTAGAAAACATAAGACGCAGTTACAGTTATGCACTGAGGCTATAAGCAGATTTGGCTCGTTTATGAAGTGTTCTAAAGGCGTCGTAGTTTAATGAAACCACATTTCCTTTTAGTTTAGGGGGTATGAATTAAATTTTGTTTCATATTTATTCTCATTATTATCTACCCAAGATCTTCCTTGTTGCCAGTGTTTTGGTACTTTTTGTAAAAAGAAAAAAACAACAAGTTGTGAAATGAAATCTTAAGTAAAGAGGTAAAAATGAAACACCAAAGTATGGTTTACACTTTGTACTACCTTGTCATTTACAACCCTTCATCATTTCAAGGGTTGATTGTAAAAAGAAAAGTTATTTTCAAAGAGGAAAAGTGTTTACTGCAAAACTAAAAACATAAACGCCTTGTAAAACATATAAAAGAAGGAGCTATGCATTCAATACTATAAGAATATGGCAGGAACAACAACTTTTCAGCGTCAATGTTGCCACCGTTATTTTTAAAGCCGTCAGAGTCGAGGCCGTTCACTGAAAGTCCTGTCTTTGCCAAGATTGAAACTGCCAAACACAAAGTTGTTGCCAAGATAACAAGTGACAATAAGACAATAATTGAAAGCCCTTAATTGCATTTATAAGCTGATATGACGACATTTTGTACAACTATCTAATGCACCTGTTGATTGATGTGTGACCGTGTGTTTTATCTATCCGATCTGTCTCAGTTTTGTGCTTTTTGGTGTCTTTCTAAATGAATTAATTACACATTTAGTCGGGTTGATGTGTGAGCCTGAATGCTCTTTTGTTTCTGTGAATGAGTCGCTCCACGGTGAGGACACCTGGTTTGTGTTGAACTTGTAGACCCGTACCTGTGAACGAGTGCGTTCCATTATTAGCTCCACTGTCATTCCCATGGTCTTTGTCAAACCACCCCTGATGCCATTACCACTCCGGGTGCGTTCGATCGAGGCGACCATGAACCACGTGAGCGGTCAAACCAATTATGGCCCCTGGCAGCGGCTTACGATCAGGCTCATCTTGTGTAGAGGGATTTCTGCAAATTGGATCAGGCCGCTTACAGGGGCTTAGCATGACGTACTGCAACTTTGAGTTTAATCATGAGGATCCTCGGCAATCCTCCGCCTCTCCTGGAGAACGGAACATCGCGATTAGCCTCACCTGTGTGTAAGGTGGGAAAAAAATACGGTACAAGTCGGGGTAAATAAAGCAAATTTAATTTTAAGTTTCTGTCACAATGGGAGAGGAGATAGTTTTCAAGAAATAACACTTCTTGCACTCTTCCCGGGTTCTCCTGGGTTCTTCTTCTCTGCTGTTTTTGCCGTGGGATGGATCCCAGGCTGAGCTGACTCTCCTGTCCCGTTGGATCGGCCAGAGGAGACTCTGATAGCAAAAGAAACCGGGAAACAGGAACTCCAGGTCGGCACATTCAAGAACACCTCGGAGCTCCTGCCGTTCGAGATCATCAGACTCTTTTCTTCACGTGCGAGGACACATCTCGGGTTGAACCATGGCGTTGATGTTGGTCAAGTTTGACCTGAAGAAGCGGGTGAAGCTCGCCCAGACGGTCTGGTTCATGTACTGGTTCGCCGTAATGGCCAGCGTGCTGGTCTTCAGCATGGGCCTGTTCTTCAAGATCGAGCTGCGGAAGCGCTCAGAACTCATGGACAACAACGAGAGCCACTTCCTGCCCAACCTGCTCATATTCATGGGTCTGGTGGCCTGCGGCATCAACGCCTTTGGAGGCAAAGTCTGCTACGACTCACTGGACCCGAACAAGTTTGTGAAGTGGAAGCCCATGTTGAAGGTCTTCTTGATGTTCTGCGTGGGGTTCAACGCCCTGCTGCTGTTGACGGCTCTGCTGTGTTTCCTGATGAGGATCCCCCTGCAGTTCACCCTGGCCGAGGGGCTGAAGAGCGGCATGAGGTACTACAAGGACACGGACACGCCGGGACGCTGCTACATGAAGAGGACCCTGGACCTGATGCAGATAGAGTTTCGTTGCTGCGGAAACGACAACTTCAGGGATTGGTTTGAAATCCAGTGGGTTAGCAACCGCTACCTGGACTTCAGCGCAAAGGAAGTGAAAGAGTAAGTGACAAGAAATCAAAACTAAATTCTTCTTAAAAACTCTATAGAGATTAAGGTTGTGGTGAAATGCCGTCTGGAGGTTGTCATTGAAGGTTTCAAGGTGGAGGCCGATGAGGTGGGGTCCTTTTAGGGGTTTTAAGTGGATTTGAGGTGAAAGAAAGTCAGGTCAGGTGTAAATATTCACTTTCATCCTCCGATAGGGATTATCGTCACAGAAATGGTGTCAGCATCGGGGGGGGGCTTGCGAGGGCGGATAGGTTACTAGGCAGTTTTATGGATAAAGTCGAGGAGGCGGGACTTGAGGAGGTGATAAGGAACCGAAGAAGTACACAAGGTCAAGAACGCACGAGCAGGATTATAAGTACATTGTTCCAGTCCGTTCATACGTGACCTCTTTGTGACAACCTGCTCATATCTACACGAACAAGAACCAGTTCATGTTGTGAGGACAGGTTTGAGCGTTGGCACATAGTTGGTGTTTAATCTCAAGGATTACAGCGTCCTTGGCCTTTTCAAGAATCAGTGTCCTGTCCAATCAGCAGAAGACCTGGCCACACGCCAGGGACAGCACTGGACAATAAAACTATTTGTAGCCGGGATTTGTTAAATCAGTGTAAACACTGGGTGTCTGATTACAATGACACTGGGCTGTAACGTATGGAGATGATTGGTGTAAAACTCATGTGATGCCATTAGGGGACAGAAATCGTGGAAATGACCTTTTATTTATGCCTATAACATTTAAAGTTTTTCCTTAAATGTACTTAAATCATTTTCATATAGTGTAGTGTTTCCTGTTTGTTCTGTCGTATTGACCAAAGTTGTCTGGGTCTTTATTTTGGGTTACCAGGTGTTGACGTTTCTAGAAATCACTGATCCATATCTGACCTTCTCCAGTCTCAGTAATCCAGTCATACAGGTCTTTCCATTGACCTACCATCAATCTATCACAAGGGACCCGAATTGGGTCAAGCTCTTTAAGTAAAGTTTGATTTCCCTTTTATTGTGCTTGTGTGACATGTAGGACAATGTGATAGAGATGGATCGATGTTAATCAATGACATCGATCCATCAAATACAAATGAAGAATTAACACAATTAAAGTAATACAAACCATTTCATCAGTCTATAAATATGCTGCCTGTGTGAGGATTAACTGTTTTATCTATGTTTAGCCTCTTTGTTAACTGTTTATTATTGAGAAAACACTTAAAGAAACACTTTGATTATTGCAGAATTTGGTTCAATTTGATTGTTTCCAGCATCTGAAAAGACAAAAAGCACTCAAACTTTACAGATATTTTGGCATAAATTGGCACACATTCAACACATATAGTTCCAGACCTTTAATCCCGTCTCACTTTCACCTCCGACCCATCATACCGTGACATTAACGTGACACCCTGCCTCATCCTCTTAGCCGCATTGGGAGCAACGTGGACGGCCAGTACCTGATGGACGGAGTCCCCTTCAGCTGCTGTAACCCCAGCTCCCCCAGACCCTGCATCCAGCTCCAGATGACCAACAACACGGCCCACTACAGCTACGACCACTACACGGAGGAGCTCAACGTGTGGAAGCGAGGCTGCCGCGACGCCATGCTGTCCTACTACGGAGGCATGATGAACACCATCGGGGTCCTGGTGGTGCTGGTCACTATGCTGGAGGTCAGGGCCAGAGATGCACCGTCACACAGATGTGTTCACGCAAATGTGATCAGTTTCTACCTCCCATCACACTGTTTAGTTAGAGAATGATGTTAGTGTCATCATGTTCAAAATTTAGCATTGTACAAGAGAAAATCCCACTGCACTTTAATGGAGTTGGGGAAGTTTATCATTTGAAAACACCAACCAGATTGTGTTTTCTTTCATAACTTCCCAAAAAATACAATTTAAAAACAACTTTTAAAGGCATACATTTTACATTTGGGTCAGGTTGTTGAATTAAGTTTTCTAGTGCGGCGTCTTAAAGCCTCATTGTGGAGTTCCAAGCAAGTGGAAGTGGAATCATAACTGGGAAACCGAAACAATGAGCCAATTCTACGCCCAAAAACAAATTTCGACAAGCGACGCAAAGGTGAATGGAAGAGGATTAGGGCCACGTGATCCATTTATTTGATACATATATTTGAGTACGGGCCATATATGAAACATTTATTTGAGTTTTTCTGAGATTACTTTATTAGGATTTTAAACTCATAATTCTGAATTCTGATTTTTTTTATATTTTATTTTTATTTATTATATTATATTGCATTTTATATCTTATTTGCTTCAAATATATTATTATTATTTTAAATTAACAGTTTTTTTTTATTTTACAAGAGAAAAGACACATGTTGGTTTAGCAAAAGCATGTATGTATTTAACTTCCCAGCCTCTGATAAAAAAATCACTTCCCTGAGCTTTTCTTTGGGACCATCCACGACTGTCTCACACAGTGGAATAGACAGTCCCAAAAAGTTTCAATACCAATAGGAATGCACATCTTTTTTATGTGCTTTTTACATAAAAAAAAGATAAATTACCTTGTGAAAACCTGTTATAAATATGCAAATATTTTCATAATCACTTCAAACGTTTAACTGGTGGACACAAACATGCTGGACACTGAAGAGTGAATTATCTGTGTTTATTTTGTGCTGGAAGTTTCAAGTTTATCGCCATAAACTCCGATTTGTATTTGAGAGAAAGCAGACATCCAAAATCTCCAAAACTACCTCACATTTAACCAATCTTGGCTAATAAATAGCACTACAGGTAGAAATGTATTTTTGGTTTTCAGGGCAATCTGTTCTTTTAAACTCAGATTGAATGTGAATTCAGGGAAAATTTCCTCCGTCAGTTGATGAAAGTGAACAAAGCCTTAGTGCCAACCTTCTGCAGAGTGAATAAATAATAAATTGATTCAATCAATCTCAGGAGTCAGGTGAGGACCAGCAGTGAGGTGAAGAGCTTGTGCAAAAAAAAAAACCCATATCATCCATATACACTTACTGCATCTTCCCAAACAGCTCTATCCCTTTTTCCTATCCTCAGGTAACAATGCACCATCTCCAGCATGTACATACCTTCATCTTCTTAGCTACACTCTACCTCAACCTCTTGTCAACTTTCCCCATGAGCCTCCGCTGCCAACATCTGCTGTTGTTGTTGTTGTTTGTTGAGGTCCAAGAAGCTGAGCGCCATTACACAGAACAGTGACAAACATGTACGGATAAACCCGTAAAGCCGACAGTATATAGCTCTGTCCCAGATTCTCAGCACACAAACCCTCTGCTCTAAAATCTTTTTAGATTCAGACGACACCCTGGAGGGTGTTCAGACGCACGTTCAGAGGAATGTCAGCATTAAGAGGAGTTATGTAAGCGTCTCTGACACGGATAGTGGGCTCAGAGATGGAGTAATTGGTTAATCTAGGGCAGGTGAAGAGGACAGGCCCACTTCCTGTTGCGTGAGCTCTCTGATCTGAAGTCAGAAGTCTTAAATTAGGTCTCAACATTTCTCCTGATAGAGGCGATATTTAGGCAGAAGATTCACCTCAAGAATATCAATATACAGTATGAATGTTTAGTTTTTTCATTTTAAACAGTTTTGCACACAGGTCACTTTGTACGTTCACAAACACACCACACTTACATGCTTTCACACATGCACATAAATATACAAATACAATACATCAATATGTGGTTTTTTTAAACAAACAACTCTTAAACTCACTTTTCTTTGCCCTCTTGTTGATGTCTGTAGAATTTGCCATTTAATTTATTCCATCTCTTGGTGTTATGTTACATTGCACTAATATAAAAAACTGAAAAAAATAAATTTAAACAATATTCCGAATAGTGCTGCAACTGCATTTATTAATCTGCTGATTTTATTCTTCATTTATGGATTAAGTGTTTGGTGAGCAAGCCTTAGAAAATAGTGAAAAATTACCTTTAAAAGCCAGCAGAGCCCAATCTGCTGATGAAACTGACATATTCAGTTTGTTAGAATGAAAATTAAAAGCAGTAAATTCTCCCATTTGAGAAGCTGGATACAGGTTTGGAATTGATTAACAAAATAGTCTTTATTTTCTGCAGATCTTGTTCAAAACTTTTAGCAGTCATAATCATGATGATAAAACCGGTTTTAATGTACTTTTTTATAAACATTAATCTTGATTTTTATTTGTTCTTAAGTCAAACATTTGATTAATTTAAATGCAGCTAACTGGGTTTTTCTTTATAAAAATTCATTTTTTGAGTTTCCTTCTTCTGCTTTATGTCGTAAAGTTGCAAACGAGACTCAAAGACATGCTTTCATCGACCATCCTCTTTAGAAGAAGACATGCTTATCTGATATGTGTTTCCTGTCCGCTGCAGGTGGGGGTGACCATCGGCCTGCAGTACATCGACACCTCCCTGTCCACGCTGGCTAACCCCGAGGACCCGGAGAGCGAGAGCGAGGGCTGGATCCTGGAGAAGACCGTGAAGGAGACATTCACCGACATCATGGACAAAATGAAGTCCATGGGCAAAGGCAGCAAGGTGGATGAGGGGGTTGAGGCAGCCGTCGCCACGGTGAGCTGAGCTAACCCCGGCTGCAAAAACTGACATCACTCCCACCTGAAGAGGAGAGGAAGGGGACGAGTGAGAATACTACATTTTTCTACCAACATTTATTATGTAGACGCTAACACAAACACACACATATTCGGCTCTGAATGGTCTCCTTTCAAATGGACTCCTTGCATAAATAATTATAAGCTGTATATTCACAAATAGCGAGAGATAATGTGTAGGATGACTTATGTTATGGTTTGTCATTTTGGTTTTTCCCCAACCAAACAAATCCGTCTCATCTTTGCTTCAGGCATACTTTTAAAGAGATTTCCTGTTTTGGTGTCCAACACTCGGTGTGGTTTGGATCTATTAAAAAAAAAAAGATCAAGTTAATGTGAAATGTATTGATAAATGTCAGATGCTTTGCAATCACAAGTAAACATGTAATTTTTCCCGTTGTATTGTTGTTGGATAGTTTGGCGGGGATGGTGGTTGCTATGCAACCCCCCCTGTCATGGAAGCCAGAGGTGCAGATGGAAAATACTTACAGCACAAACAAACACAGTGTTTTATTTTTCTTGACCTGTCTATAGTACTTTGTCTTGTAGCTGATACTGTTCATAGACAAAGCAAACAAATTAAACCCCCAACGCAGCTCTTTTTATACTCCAGTCCACCTTTGTCCCCAACGACGACTGGATAAGCACCTGAGATGGAGTGAAATTATGAATAGAATGAGTCGGCGTGAATAATGCATGAATGTTGAGGCACATGGTTGAAGAGTGAGGCATGGGAACGCTGATTTGAGCCCCGTAGAGAGGACGAACCTGTGGAGGACGACTGAATTTGGCAGCTAAATCTTGGCTCCTGATCCCTGTACTGTAATCTCAGATCCTCTTTGGAGTTTCCCTTGTGCATTCAGTATCTGTATATTGACACACATGTATGTATATTCGAACACTGGGTTGCTGTCTTTGTACATAGTGTAGAAAGGATGACAAAATTTCACTTTTTTTAAAGAAATATAATGTAATTAAGCAAAATCTTTTATTTAAATCCATGTAAAGTTTTTTTTCCAATTTTATTTTTTGGCTTTGTAGAAGAACAGATTATGCTGATTGTAAAAAAAAGGAATAAAGGATTTTAGAGATGTGATTTGATTGGACGTTGTGTTGCCTCGACCTTGAGTCACACAGACCTGCGATCAGGAGGCGAGGCGTGCTGTGTGTGCCGCAGGGTTCCTGATTAAGGCGACAGGATGAGGGCAATTATGGCATTACTGCTTTCACATGGACATCGGATGATTCTTCACATGTCCAATGTTAGGAAGAGGGAGGGGGGGCAAACACCAGATGCTTTCACCAACAAAATAGAGCACGCAGATGTGTTTGCAAGTGACTTTTCTTCTGAAATACGTATTGATTTCATGCACACCTTGATATATTTGTGCCTTAAATCAGCTCTAAAATGAGCTTTGACCTCACAGGGTCACGTTTCAAATCCTTTGATCCCTTCAGCTCGTATATCGATAAATAGCAACCAGGAAGGTGCCGTTTATCTCTTGAAACACAGTCCGCTGTAAACATTGTAGATCTGAACTGAGATCCACATATTCTGCTAACCCCACTCATTTAGGGAGCCATGATATCAAAGCCAGCGTGGTTTAGTCAGAGCAGATGGGGGGGGCTGTGAAGAGTCATCAGGAAAGGTAAAGAGGCCAACTCTGCGCGGTATTTTTGTTGGACCAAAGCACATAACCAGCGCTGAGTAGATAAGAAGCCTAATCGGCTTTAGATTAGCATGAGCCCCTTCAGCCAGGTGAGCAGGTGATGTCCTGCTGCAGGACTGTCGTCATAGAGACGGAGACACACAAAGACAGAGATAGAAGGACAAACAGGAGAAAGTAACAGTCTGAGAGGGATGAAAGAAATATGATTTTGAGTAAAATAAGGAATCACTTTCGGGACTTTACACAAAGAAATGTACAAACGGTGGAAGAAGTTATCAGATCCTTTACTTAAAAGTGAAAGTCCTGCATTCAAAATATCACTTGAGTAAAAGTGCACAAGTATTTTCAGCAAATATACGTAAAGTATTACAAGTAAAAGTACTCAATGTGCAGCTTATATGACTACATAAAATATGTGATTGTTATTGTTGATACTTAAACATGTATTTTTTAATGTTGTAACTGGTTGAAAAGGAGCTAATTGTGACTATTTTAAATACTTATTTTAGATATAGTATCACTACATTCATCTATAACAATGCATCATATTTAAGTACTTTAATGTAATGCAAAGTAAATAGTAGGATGGTTATCAAATAAATGTAGTCGTAAGGTGTAGTTGTAAAGTACAACATCACCTTAAAATTTGCTTCCAGTACTTTAATAAATAGTATAGAAAGAAGAAATATACTCAAATATATCACTAGATATCAAATTTTACCTCAAAGTGTTAATCAGTATTCAGATCATTACTCCTCATAAACCTCTAGGCTGATGAATGAAGTGAGTGTATCTCTGTAACTACAAGGTATATTTGTATAATCTTAGTATCGTAACAAAGGTAACACTTAAGATATTTTTGAATCAATTAATAATAATATAAAATTCCATCTTGTCAGGCTTCAAGTAATGGGTTTGTGTCTGTCTAACCAGCGACCATTTGAAAACCATTCTTAACAGTTTGTGCTACCATCTGTGACACCTGACATTTTTTCAGGTAACTCTAAAACTCATTTAATTAAATTAACATGTAACTATAGCTATTATAACATCTAAATACAACCGTGTATACACCAATGTAAAAAAAAACATTGGTGTATTGAAAGCCAATGCCTTACGGATGAGTGCAGTACAACATTTCATCCACCAGATGGAGACTCAGACTGTGTTTTCACATGCAAGGCTGAGGACAGGCTGTTCGATACTGAAAAAAAGCAGTCTGCAAATGCTCTTCAATGCCTTTAAGTGAATGCATATGGCTGGAATCAGCAAAATAACAATCCAGAAACCATTGATATCCCCTCGAATACAACTTTTGTTCACCACACAGCAAAGGTAAGACACTTTTTATGGTTAATTTTTTCCTTTCTTCAGCTGCTGGTTCAAGTGTGAATTTTGGTCATAGAGTGATAATGTATACAGTTGGAATCTGTGTTGTCTCAACGTAAAGTTTGTGCAGGTAGCATGAAGAAACAAAATAGCTACCGTTAGCTGTTTGTGCTATGTGCTCATTTAGTTGGTTAGTGAGGTAATTGTGTGTTGTTTTGATAAAAATGGTTATAATTTGTTAATTATCTTTTGTAATAATCTAAATAAATGTAATGGATTATAGCAGAAAGTTTAAAAACTTAGGTAAAATACAAGTAGATCAAATTGTACATAAGTACAGTGCCTGAGTAAATGTACTTTATGAGTTACTTCCAACCACTGATTTCAGTGCCAGTTGGGCTTCTTCTAGTCATGGCAGATTCTGTTTATGTCTGAAACAGCATCTCAACAGAGCTACTTTTGTTTGATACAAAATTCACTTAATAAAACCTTGCATCTGATGTGTTTTCCAAACATTTCTCACTCACAAAAAGACTGAAGCTTCTCCTACAGAGCCCACATCTCTTCACTATCCTTTAAGAGACACAAACAGGCTGCAGACAGCATCCCGAGTGTCTTCTGTATTCTGCTGCTCTCTGTTGGTGACTGCAGGTAATAAAAAGAGGTAAAAAACAACACTGACTGGGTGTGAATCTAATCCATTAAAGAGCTCTAACTGTGTTCTCACATGTTGTTCGGTTTCCAGCTGATTCACTTTCTTCTCGTTGACAGTCTGATTTGTGATCTCACCAACACTCCCACCGCTTTGTTCAACTTTTAAACTACTCTTCCAGTGTGATTTATTTCGACTCCAAATGTCTTCCGAACTTCCTCTTTGTCATTGCCAAATTTGCTGGCATGCATGAACACTTTGGGCTTCCCACTGTGGAAGGTTTCAGTTACACTAAAAGTCCACAAGAGGGTGTCTTTCCATCAATGATAATGTAACAGGAGTGGCCTCCCCACTGCTGGAAAACCTCAAAGATAAAGAGAATGTATTACTTTGGCTTGATTGTAATTAAAAAGAAACTCCAATGAGACTATTTAAATAAAGTTCCTTTATATGTAATGTTGTAAACTCCTTAATAAGAGCTATTTTTCTGGTACTGATGATAAGAGTACCACTCCTTCTGCAGCAGAAACCTCCCTCCGAATAGTCTCGAGAAAACAAAATGGACTCAGGCTGGATATAAATACTATTTTCATCACCCACTGATTTGTTGGTAACTTTAATGATTAATCAGTTAATTGTTAAGTGTGTAAAATGTCACAAAAGAATGGAAACATAACCACCACATAACACAACTTATACTGATGCAAAACAAGTGTAATGCAATAAAGATACCAATTTTGTTTTATGATTTTTATGACTATTTTCATTAATGAATATTCTCTTGCTAATTTTAAATAATCATTTATTCTATAAGATGTCAGAAAGTTGTGAACAATGACCACAGCTGCAGCTAACAATTATTTTCACCATCAATTAGTCCGTCTACTATTTTCCTTAATCAATTGTTTGGCCAATAAAATGTCAGAATTGTCAATTGTCCATTCTGTTCTCCTAGAATCCAAAGTAACATCTTTAGATATCTTATTCTGCAAAACTCCAAAACCCTAAAATATTTTTGTTAAAAGTATATCAAACAGTACATTTTTGTTCAATAAGTTACTCTAAATTATTATTTGATTATCAAATGTGTTGCTGATTTATTTTCTGTCACGAATAATAGTTCTAACAATGACTATCACAAGTTTCCAGAACCCAAAGTGATGTCTTCATATTATATATATATATATATATATAATATCGTCCAAAAAAAGAAATATATTTAATTTATAATGATTTAAGACAGAAAAGCAACAAATAATCATATTTAACAAGCTGGAACCAGATAGTTTGGCATTTTTGCATTATAAATGATTAATTGAATATCAAAATAGTAACATTTTCAATTAATATACTATAGATTAATGAAATGATTGTTGCAGCTCTAAAAATGAATATCACCAAAATATTAAAATGTGCAATCATTTAAAACAGAGACAAGCAGCAAATCCTCACATTTGAGAAGCTAAAAATCAGAGAAAGTTTGTCTTTTTTTGACAAAACAACTTCAAGAATGAATCCATTATCAAAACCAGTCAACCAATCAATTAAATGATCAAGTGTTTCAGAATTGATTTATGGAATCTACGAGTGAAGACATGCATAGACTGCTCTGCATGCAGAAATAACCAAATAATTATGCATAAAGGAGCTTTAGAGATGCACACATGCAGCATTTGAAGCATTTATTGATGATGTAAAGTGAAAATGAACAGGCGTGATGACTTTATGTTGACATCAACCGGGCCTACAGGTTGACCTTGTCCTTTCAGCCAAAGGTCAGGGATGGTACCACGTATCACATCTCACTCCAAACTTCACTATGGGCTGAATAAATATGGCAGACAGAAAGAAAAGCAGAGGCAGAGAGAGAGAGAGAGAGAGAGAGAGAGAGAGAGGCCCGTGACTGGTAGATGTGTGGCAGTGCTCAGAGGGCCATTGTTGGAGCTATGAGAGGACAATGCACTGCCCCCGCCCTGAATACTCGCCATACCAGCTGACCAGCCATTACCAACACCGTCGCTACCCCGTTACAATTCCTGCCTCTCTCTCTCAAAACACACACACATGCACACACACACACACACACACACACACACACAGTGCATCCCACCCGGCCTCAATCATAAGTTTAATCTTACAAGGAAAAAACACATTTGTGTGTATAACAGAGGACAGAGGAGAGAAAACCAGGTGGGAGGCCGGCAGCGCATGACAAAAGGCTTAAGTCAAGGCACGCATGGGCACACATGTTGTCTCGCCTGTGTGTGTGTGTGTGTGTGTGTGTGTGTGTGTGTGTGTGTGTGTGTGTGTGTGTGTGTGTGTGTGTGTGTGTGTGTGTGTGCACATGTGTGTGATTTACAGCAAGTTAAGTTTAGCCGCTAGCACCTATCTGTTCCTTCGGCAATAACATTTCTCCTCCAGCCCCCCAGAGAGCACCGCCTCACACATCGCACCTTCTTATTATTTCAGGATCCTCGACAGAAGTCCCGTCCGTGGAGGGTGTGAACGGGACACGGGAGGTTCATGTTGTGTTAAAGTTTTATTCACACCGTTTAACTTCAGTCAAAGTGCCAGAACCACACTGTAAAAATACAGTACATCATCACAAGTACAAGCATTTCAATTCTGAAGTAAAAAAAGTGACAAAAGGGAAAGTTGATTAGTAAACTAACAGACAGATACAATTGAGATTTAATGTAATAATATAAATAATTAAAGCAGTGGTTCCTGCCTAGTTTCAGTCACTGAATCTTCTCAGAGGGTTGAATTGAAATTACTTGTGCAATACTTCAGAATAATAGCACAAATCCCCACGAAAATGAACATTTCTTCCTATTTCCTTTCCCATAAGTCATATCACGACCCCTCAGATTTACCTGTTGACCCTTCGGAGGGGCCCGACCCCAAACTAAACTATCTAAATACATAAATAAATTCATAGATCAAAGCTAAAGAAATGGTTAAACGAGCTCCACCTCGATAGTCTGCTGCTTGAACATGGATGCATCAGTATAAACAATCAAATTATGTATATAACCATATCAGATATCATTTTTCAGCAGATCCAGTACTTTTACTTTTGATATATTTTGCTGATGATACTTTTGCAGGATTTCAACTTATATTCTTTAATTGTTGTATTAGTACTTTTACCGAAGTAGGGGATGGTAATAGTTGCATAAAATGGAAATACTCAAGTACAAATACTTCAAAAAGTAACTTTGAGGTCACCTGGACACACACACACACACACACACACACACACACACACACACACACACACACACACTTCACAGGACAGGTGATGGACAGTAACAGGTGTGCATACCTATGTGTATATTGTCATACTGAGGACGTGCGTGTGTGTGTGTGTGTGTGTGTGTGTGTGTGTGTGTGTGTGTGTGTGTGTGTGTGTGTGTGTGTGTGTGTGCGTGTGCAGGAGAGGCGGAGGCTCTGTCGGGGACGAGCATGAGCCCTCCTCCCCTGAGAGAGCGGCGACGCGCGGCGCGCCCCTGACAGCGTGCTGCTGCTGTACTGTAATCATATGATCCGACACAGAGCACCGACACACCGGGAGGACAGCAGCTCATGCATCATATAAATGTGTCCAAGAGTCCTCTGAAGTCTCCACCAGAGCCAAACCACAACTCCTCTCACATAAAGGAACTTTTTCTTTTTCTTTTTCTTTTCTGCAAACTCTGGAGAGAGTTTGGCACAAGTGCGCATTTTTGGAGACCGTCGGGCTCACAGGACAGGTTCCAGGCTCGCAGAGAGGAGGTCATCGGGTCAGAGGCCGGTGGGGAACCTCTGGGTCGCATCTCTTCAGTGTGTGTGTGTGTGTGTGTGTGTGTGCCCAAGTCGGTTTCCTCAGAAAGCCTCAGAGCCATGGTGGGGGAGACAGAGGTGAAGGAGAGACCCAAGTCCAACCCGGACTACCTGATGCAGCTGATGAACGACCGCAAGGTGATGAGTTCGCTGCCCAACTTCAGCGGCATCTTTACGCACCTGGAGCGGCTGCTGGATGAAGGTAACCCGGGTTATGTTGTGTTTATCCCTGTTTTTAATGCTTTAAACACCTGTGCCACGCTTCAGAGCAAGGTGTCTGTTTTATTGAGTGTTTAACATCAAACCAAGGAGTCATTAACTGTTCGAATCCCGCCCAACTCCAAGAAAACAAACCCCATCCTATCAAAAAACACTGAAATATGTTAATGATAAATTATTAATCCACCTAAAGTTGCTTCACACTGAATTCCCTAATAGAGATGTGGTTGTAAAATCAAAATGAAAGTGTGAATAGGATGTTTACTTTACCTTCAGTCACATCTTAATTCTGTTGAGAGCAACAGATGAGCACACACACACACACACACACACACACACACACACACACACACACACACACACACACACACACACAGAGACGGGCAGTTGGTGATGGGAACAAACAGACAGTTGTTAGTCTTTCCCAGTGACCTAATGCGCAGGCTTATGTGAATGCTGCAGCCCATCCCTGAGCAGGAACGAGAGCCTGTCACTGTGTAAGATCATTTATCGGAGGCTGCGTACATGAACAACTTATCAATGCACCGCACTTGTTGATATCTACAACAATCCCTGCAAGCTCTTCAGAAAAACTAAACTTTGGCATCACATCGTTGCAAAACAAACCCCCCGAAAAAAGTGGCATTTGATTTTTTTTAAGTGCACCCTTTGAATGTCAGCTACAGATGTGTGTTGTTGATCCACATCAGGATCACAGAGGTCCTGACTTGGTGCTCTGTGACAAGTCTCATGACGCAGCAAGGTTGTTCTTCTACCAGACGACCTCTGCAGCCTGACAAATAGGTCAACCTCCCATCTCTGGTCGTGTTCGTGTCGCAGACTGACAGCCGGGCACATTCATCCCTCACCCACGATTATGTGACACCCTCGGTTAGAATGAAAGGCATTGTACCGTGCTCATTTCCAGCCTGGCTGTATCTTCTGCTTGAGTAATGTGGACAAGGGCACAGCACCAAAAAAAAGTTTGTGCGGAGGTAATAAGAAAGTCTGCCAGTGACACACACTGTCAGGGTGCATGTTTGTGGCATATTTGGAAACACTGCGGTGGAGTCCGGTCTATATATACACCAATGACAGGTTGAAGTGTTGAGATAAGGCCTGCTACAGCTCCCCCACTTCATCTTTCTTTCCTTTGACTCTCTTGTTCTTCTTTCACTTCTCAATTTCCTCCCTATTTAAACTGACATGTGACAAAAGCTCTGCTTGGCTGTGCAGATTTGTTTGTGTATGTGTGTGTTTTTTAATTGTCACTTTTGGTGGGTAACTGGTCAGAGTGGGTTATTAGAGGATCATCATTGTCACTGTAGTTGCGGCTTTAATTATAGGATCCTACTGTAGTTATTATGGTCAGACTTATCACTGTCAGAGCGGGGAGACATGCCTCTCAGCCTGCTTAGGTCAGATGATATTTGTGCGTCGAGGCAGTTATTCTGCGATGTGAGTTCAGGCCGGGTGTCTGTGTGTTTGTGTCGCATGTGTTTGTGTAGTGCAGTAGTCGGTTATTATTGTGCTAGCGTGTCATTACAGAGGCATCAAAGGCTAACATCGGTCATTGAGACAACACTAAACAAGCAGACAGGCAGACAAACATGGTCTCATTTATGATGTTGCTTCTGCTCCAAACTTAAGCCAAAAACGTCATCGTTTAAGTCATGTTTTAAGCCAAAATGCCAACAATTCAGTGGTTGCAGCTTCTCCGGGGTGCTTTTTCTGTGATTTATATCATTAAAGAATGAGTATCTTTGAGTTTTGGATTGTTGCCAGACCAAAAAAAGACATTTAAGATGCCCTTTTTTATACCAGAACGTTTATCAGTTAATCAAGAAAATGTTGTGAAAGTAGTATGAGCACTCTCGCTTTGTAAGCATTTGATTTCTGTGCTTGTTGAATAACCTGTTCTGTACTACAACTTCGTAGAGTAGGTCACTGTGACCCCCGCTGACATGTATGTTTTTTCCTTTTGTCATTTACAGAGTGAAATGGGAAACAGTGTGTGTGTGTGTGTGTGTGTGTGTGTGTGTGTGTGTGTGTGTGTGTGTGTGTGGTGTGTGTGTGTGTGTGTGTGTGTGTGTGTGTTGTGTGTGTTAAACACAGTTGGAGAAAGAATTACAGAGAGAGAAGTTGTCGGTAATAGAGGAGGCCTGATTGCAAAGCATTCAGTGGTTAGATTCTACATTGTGGTGCAGAATGCTTGTGACCGTCTTCCTTCCTCCCTGTGTGTCTGTCTGTCTGTCTGTCTGTCTGTCTGTCTGTCTGTCTGTCTGTCTGTCTGTCTGAATGTCCATCTGCTGTCACACTCAGAGCCTCCTGTAATCCTGGTGACCGTGACTCATCGCTCTGAGAGACGTGACACTTGCGGTTGCTCCTTGACACATTTCAATGGACGTCTTTACTCAATCCTGCTCAACTTTACTCCCTCTTTCTGTCTCCGTCTCCCAGAAATCGGCCGGGTGCGCAAGGACATGTACAACGACACGGTGAACGGTGGCATGTTCAACGGGCGCGACATGGAGGAGCTTCCCGAAGCTGTCGGCCCCGTGGCTCAGCTGCAGGAGAAGCTCTACGTGCCTGTCAAAGAGTACCCCGACGTGAGTGGGACCAAGCCGTGACCTTTGACCTTTCAGAAGAGTTTCTGTGTACTTTAGCAGGTCACTTTATCTCCCCTTGGTTACCGAAGGGCTGCCAGAGTGTCACTGAGGCTTTTAATCACAGCTTTACATTTTATCTGGAAGCTGATTTCATTCTGAGATCATCTGTGCTCACACCCAATGATGTAATCTAGACCTATTATTGATCAATAATGAGCCGTGGCCAGTGATTCCAATAAGATAAAAATTCATAATTAACAGTAATATTTGAAGATTCAGATTTGTCTTTCTCAAAAAGGCAATACTCCCTGACTGCGTGATTACATTCAATTACACCATAAATATTAACACCTCTCTTAAAAAGTTGGATTAAGTCTTTTCCCCTAAATATAAAGATAAGTGCACCGCTTTAAGTGAAGAGACCAGCACACTCCTGCTCCCGCCAAGTACAGTTAAGCGCTTCGATATGAGCGTCGTTGATCCAGATTGAATAGCTCACATGATTTTCTCCATGCATCAGCTCGCCAATCACCGAATACAATGACAGGCTGTCCTCACTCACATGACAGGAGGCTAACGGGACACCCACACACACACACACACACACACATTCTGGAAAACGGTTGAGATCAAAGTTAAATTTAGAGAGCGGTTCCTCTATCTGGATTTTTCGGACAGAGTGTAGGGTCATCGTTGAGCCTGCAGCGAATATGTTGCAACCGAAGATAACTTTAGGTCAAACTTAAGTGGAGTTAGAAAAGTAGGAAGGGTCTGGAGAAATGCTTTGAGAGACAAATGTCAGAGGCGGAGTGATAGTGGCAAGGAACACAAACACAATCGCACACATACACACTCACAGAGGGGCAGCTGTGTAGTTAATCACTCAGTCTTAGTGACAGATAAGGTTAAGAGAACGGCGCTGTCCTGTTATGCCGCCAGCTCCAGCCAGCACCCATATAATGAGCTATTTCTGTCTCTCTTAGTCACACATCACAGATGCACCAACATCACACTTGCAACACATGCAAAATACACACACACACATTGTAAAAAGACAGTCTGAGAATGTGTTGTGAAATATGTCAGTCTTCCTCTTCAGGCCTTTTTTTCTTACTATCATGTGTGTGTTTGTTTGTTGCTCTTTTGTGTAGTTTAACTTCGTAGGGAGGATCCTGGGCCCACGTGGACTGACGGCCAAACAACTGGAGGCAGAGACCGGCTGCAAGATTATGGTGCGAGGAAAGGGCTCCATGAGAGACAAGAAGAAGGTAAAAAAATAAAAAAGTCACAAAAACACACATATTTTCATTGTCAGGGTCCTTTGTATGGCTCTGTAACAGACCATGAGAAGTGAGAGTTAAAAGAGATGTTTGATGCCACTTTTGTGTTTGTATGATAATTATGAAGCTGCAGCCATGCGACAGTTAGCTTAGCTTAGCATAAACACGGAACGTAGGGGAAACAGCTAGCCCGGCTCTCTCCGAAATCCTTAAAGTCTTGTCTTTTTGGTTAAAGAAATAATCCCACCAAAACATTTTTTCATCCAACTATTAAGAACTTTCTTCTCAAAGTCTGATTGATCATAAAATTGTTACGCACAGAAACCTTGCACATCGGGGCCAAATGGTTTTCATTTGTCTATTCGTTGGTAAATTCACAATACAAGAAACTGAATTAATTACTGTGATGCAATGGATAGCGCTCGTCCCAATCAGGGCTAATGAATGAACATTAGCAAGAAGCTATCGTTAGCGGCCCTGAGCACAATCACTACTGTCTCATCTTCCGTACATCGTTTGCATTGCTATCGTCCATAAATCCATCTGTTCTGCAATCACCTGCTTACAATCTTTAAATTCTGCATCTCTATTCTTTACTCTGTTTGTTGTAAAGTGCTTTCGTCTGGGAGACAAACGAACAAAGTGAATCTAAAGATGTAGCTTATAACTTATCAGATGCCAGTTTGGATGATGACATTTGCATTTATGGTGTCTCTGAGTGGTCAAACATCTCTGACAGATGAGAAAAAACAAATCTGTTCCGAGAACTGTAAAGACGCAAAGATCTTCAGTTCGGAAGCAAATAAGCAATTTTCACAAAATGACTATTTGTTCCTTTAAATAGCTTTTTTTCTTTTCCCAACATCCAGTCGTTACCATTCATTTTAGCATGGTCTAAAACGTCGGAAACTAGGTGAACATTATGTCTTCTTCCATAACTGTCAAAGTTACATTCTTGGTGTGACTCACATTGATCTCATTTTGAGATACCACTCAGCAGTAACAAAACAATAAAGATTAGGACACGATGTTCAGATGCATTTGAGAGGACTTTCAGCAGCTTTGAAATGAATAGATTCCAATCTGCAGGATGAGAAAGATACAATCAGAAATGTAAAATAATCATGCTTTTGGAAAATAGAGTCTATGTGACTGAAACATGCAAAAAACTTTTGTAGCTCGTAGTATTTAACTCTCTAACCATCCGTCCATCCGTCCACTCATCCATCTATGCATCTATCAATCTATCTATATATCTATGCATTGATCCATCCATCCAACCAACCCTTTCTCTCAAAATTAGTTTTTGGTTGTCAGTTTTTCATTCCTGGTGTTCGGTCCATCTGTTCCCCCTTCCTCTCCCCTGGTGTCTGCTGTTGGACGGAGTCGCCTCAAGCTTTTCCAAACGGCAGGTGGAGCAAGTCCAGCATTCCTCCCCCTCCCCTTGTTTCTCTCTCTCCAGAACATTCCCTACCCCGCACGCCCCTCAGAGAGAGAGAGAGAGAGAGAGAGAGACAGACACACAGACACACACAGAGACAGAGAGGAAGGAAAACAGAGACACAGTGGGAGGCAACGGGGGAGAAGGGAGAAAGATGTTGACTTTTGGTGTTTTTCAAAATGATACATCTCACTTGACAAAACATCAGCAGAGGATAGAATGTCCCAGCAGGCATTACTGAGTTAAAAGACTTCATGATTTCAGTTTGAACTTGGGCTACGACTAACAGTTCTTTTCATTTGACTGAGTTTTGTGGTTTAAATGATAGTTCAGGCTATTAAATGTTATGCTGTACTCGACATTTTGCAAATATGTGTATTTGCTTTCTGCCGAGAGTTAGATAAGAAGATTGACACCACTTATTCTCCCATTCTCTCTGTTTGAATATGAAGCTGCGATCAGAAAGCGATGCTTAGCTTAGTTTAGCATAAAGGCTGGAAACAAGGCTGGGAAACAGCTGGTCTGGCTAGAAAGTCACTCCGCCTTGCCAAGAAATAGTTCCAGTGCATAGAGGTCAGTTTATGCTCAAACAGGGGTAGATCTTACGACACAATATCTAACCACGATGGAAATTAAAAGTTTATAGCTTATATGTTTAAACGACCTCGATCAAAGATGGAGTAAAAAAAGCCTGCTCTCACTGAGTGGGGGAGACGTAATATCGTTAAAATATGGAAACATTCACAGCGTTGCACTGGTTTATACACATAAAAAGTGACAACGCTAACATGCTGATGTTTAGCAAGTATGGTTAACATGGAAACCATCTTACTTTAGTAAACATTAGCATGCTAACATTAACTTATTATCACTAAACACAGTACAGCCATAAGTTTTGCAGGTATTTAACTATTAATGAAAGTAGTGGACAAATTGAAATTTTGATCCAATGATTGAGCTAAAGGAGAGTTAAGGATCACCAGACTTATGAAGATTTATCCTCTGAGAACCATAAATGTCTTGTCAAATTTCATGAAAATCCATTCAAAAATGGATTCATCCCTAGAGCCCCTAGAGTTATTGTTCCCTAAAAACAATAACTAATGTATCACAACTTCCCAGATCCCAAACAGACTTTCTTCAAATTGTTTATTTGTTTAGCTTGCAAAAGAAACAAATATTACAATAATCTGAAAAGAAGCAGATTCAGTTTGGGTTTGGAACACAACGTTTTTCAAAACTGACAATTGCAAGAGTAACTTTGTGCACCTGTTATGTTGTATGAACAACAGATTAGGAAACCAACAAACAAGACCAGCAACAGGGTCAATATTTTAAGTTTAGCTTACTAAATGATTATTCAGTCCCAATTATTAATATTGTTCAGAATGTTATATTTATTTATTTGACAAGGACAATGTACAGATTTTTAGCTGTACCAGAGTTAGCTTTACATTACATCTGCAGTCCCTGGACAAGGAACAGATAAAAACATCTCTGTTAAGAATGAACACTTTCATAACACAATTACAAGACAGGACATATTCACTATACAACAACAACAACATTAAGGCAGCACAACAGCAACCACAAGATTTCACAAGATTCAGTATAGGCGTTCATGTGTGACGGGGTATGATGACACAAGATTGTGTTGATTTTAAACATGATTTCATCTTGAATTTTAAATAAGAAAGCTGCAGTTTATCAATTAATTGACGGTATATTCAGCACTAGTTTGGTTTTGTGTCAGTGAGAGATTAAAGAAAGGGATAGATGAGAAAGTGGAGAATGGTGTGATTTGGTGGGGTGTGCCTCCAATGAAATGCAACACCAAACTTGTGTAACCATCGTAGAGCAATTCGGTTATTTCATGAGTTTGATAACAATTCCAGAGCTGTATTGCACGACCTTGAGCCTTGTTCGTCTGTGTGTGTCTGTGTGTGTGTGTGTGTGTCTGTGTGTAGTTTGAGGGCGATCCAAAAGCCGAGCCAAACTAGAAGAATAGTGAAATCCTGTTCCCTCTGTGCCGGTAATGGACCGAGCTTGTGTGGTGCATTCAAACAGAGCTTTTAAAATGTTTTTCAGGAGGAGATGAACCGAGGGAAGCCCAACTGGGAGCACCTCAGCGAGGACCTCCACGTCCTGATCACAGTGGAGGACACACACAACCGGGCCAAGATCAAACTCCAGCGGGCCATCAACGAGGTCAAGAAACTTCTCGTGCCAGCTGTGAGTATCAGTCCCGAAAACCCCATTGGACGTCAAATATTATGGTCTGGACTGATGGAAAAAAAGCTGCGTGTGACTGGATGAGAGTTCACAGTGTTGGTATGCATGGAAGGGGGGAAGGGGATTGTCAGTCCAAAAAACTGTGTGTTTGTGTCTTTTTTTTTTTTTGTGTTTTTTGTGTGTGTCTCTGTGTGTATGAGAGAGTATGTGTAAGGGGTTAGGGTAATTAGGGAACACGTATAAAGGGGTTTCCATGGTAACCCCGGGTTGTTTGAAAGGCTGAGGGAATGAATGGAGGGTCTGTTCACTTGTTCTCCCCACTCCATCACTCCTTTCACTCGTTCACAACTCACTTCATTCCCAACTACTGGCTACAGTATTCCTTTTTCTCCCTGTTCTTTTTTTTGTTGTTGTCCACACAAGGGGACATTTTGATTGCACTCCTCAACATTTCTCACATTCTGCAGCCCACCTACATCCCCCCTACAGACACACATACATGCATAAACATATGAGGATAAAACAACACTGCACATAGCTACACAAACACACACACACACACACACTCTAAATCTCCCTGTTTTACACACAAGCACAAAAGCACATATTTTGAAAATCACAAGGCTCCTTCCTTTTTCTTTTCTCGGCATTATTTGCAACAATAGAAACAGACTGAAAAGACCAGCAGGGGGATTTCTAATGCAGCAATCAGGCGTCACTTCCACTCTAATCACAGCTCGGTATCAGAAAACCCAAGAAGTTAAAGTGTAGGAAGTGTCTATAGGCAATCAGGAGCTGAGCACCTGTTCATTTATGTTTGGAAATGTTTGTGTGTGTGTGTGGAGGGTTAAATGAATGATATGAGTTAGTTTAACCCGGCCGACCTTGCTGGCCGACTGTAAGTCAGTCGAGCTTTTCACCGAGCTGTAACTGGAGCTGAGAAGTTAAATGTGTCCCGTGTGGTGGAGTGGCCTCGTACAGAGTCTGGTCGTCTTCGTTTCTGACAATGTTATTATTAGGTGTGTGACACAATCAATCGCAATCTACTGCAGTCTGCACAAATGAGGGCATGACAGCTAAAAGTTAAATGTATATAAGATTATGGAGTTTTTATATTTGAAAAAATGATATCAACTGATTGCCAAAATTAAAACAAAGGTAATAAATGTATCTATGCTAAAATTGCACAAAAAGTGACCTTTAAGTTCTCTATTCTCTTTAAGAATATCAATTTGAATTGGGACAAAAACTTAAAAATGTTGCCTGTTACATAAATAATATGTAAACCAACTTCAAAAGTAAATTGTAATCAAAATAACACTGCAAAACTGGTATTTTGAGGGATTTTCTATCAAATCAAAGAATAACCCTTGACACAACTTTGTAGGATAACTTTCCATCATCTGCAATATCTATGTGTTTACAGAAAGAAACTGTTTTTAAAAATTGATTTTGGAAGTTCTTAATCAATATAAAATCTTAAGAAGATTTAGACGACATCTACGAGCTTACACAAATACATTTCAAACAAAACAAAACCCTCTTCGCCCTCGTATCATAATTATCGTCAGCATACTGTAACATTTGCTGACTGTTTGAACCCGACTCCCACAAAAGTTAATTCATTCCCTTGTCAAATGGCTGAATGACTGTCCTGGCTAAGTGAGCTGATTGTGCTGCTCTGCCCTGGTGTAGGCCGAGGGGGAGGACAACCTGAAGAAAATGCAGTTGATGGAGCTGGCCATTCTCAACGGGACCTACAGAGACGCCAATGTCAAGACGCGTAAGGATGACATCATAGTTAACATGTGGAGGCGGGTTGGTGGGTGACAAAGGAGGGGTCTCGGTACAGGAGTCCACTGTATATATGAACAATGCCTCTGTTCCTCCTGTTAAATAGACTGTTTGTCCTCTGCTCTTCTCCCCTGTCTATTGTATGTATGTATGTATGTGTGTGTGTGTGGGTGTGCGCATACTTTCGTTGTTGTATGTTCGTGTGCCGAGCAGCCACCGGCTTCCAACTAGGGACACCTCAGGCGCCTCGGATCATCACCGGCCCGACGCCCGTGCTGCCTCCTTCCCTGCGCAACCCCACCCCCGTCAACACGCCGACCATCATGCCTCTGATTCGTCAGATCCAGAGCTCCGCCCTCATGCAGGGAGGCAACCCGCACCAGACGCTGATGCAGCAAGGGCCCGAGTCTGGAATCATCTACACGCCCTACGAGTACCCCTACACACTCACGCCCTCCATATTGGAATATCCGATTGACTCAACTGGAGTTTTAGGTATTTGGAGATCAAACATTCATCAATTCTTACAGAGTCAATGGATGTATTATGAGAACTGGATAGCGGACCCCAATGGAAGTTGCTCACCAATCGCGTACGACAAAAAACCTCTCCGTTAGTCCCTGTCCCAAAGAAGACCACGCACAACAATACAAACACAGTTCTAGACTAAGTTCAAAATATTTCAATATTACGTACAAAATTAGTCATAATTTGGTATGTTTACCTTTTTACATATGTGTTTTATACAGTAAAGTTCTGCACTGGAACATTGGCCCAAACAGCCAATGTACCAACAGTACAAACATTAGCTATAAGCTAGCTAGCCACAGAAGCAAAGATTGCATGTTTGTGTTTAGCTCAGCCTCTGACTGAACTGACAATTCAACAAAAACTCAATCCCTCCCTTTCGTCTCTTTACGTTTATGAAGCAGATTAATTAGACAGCGGGATATTATATATTCACATCTTATCACGTTAACTCGTAGATTTTTTATGAGGTCATGCTTTCATTTGACTCAACTCAACCTCACAGTCTACACAAAAGTCTGGTTCTGACCAATTTGGGAGCCATATTTCATCCATTGCTTACTGTTAGCTCGCAAGGCTAAAGCCACACATTGGCTTTCCTTCTTTTTTTTATTTATTTCATTTTGTACTTCTGTAACACACAATTTAATTTACAGAATTAACATATTGAACAATAGGACAGGACCAGAGAGACATGAAAGAAGAAAGGTGTGCATTTGTGCTTAAGAAATATGACGCACACAGAGGACAGTGTCGCAGAAATGTCTTTGCAAGGAGCATTTGAAAAAATAGCCCAAACTGAGCCAAGCCCGAAACTTTCCGCATCTTAACAGCCCAAACTGTTATTGACGGGTTGGGAAACAGAACATCGCGACAGCAAGATGTTTTTCTGTTGCAGTACCACCGTTTTCCACTGGGGGCAGGTTGGCAGCCATATCCAGCTCTTGTAATACATCCGCAACATATATTGAAGAATGCAGAAGCTCATTGCTGGGCTAACAGTCCCTTCTTCCTGTGTTTTTGCAGGTATGGCTTTCCCAACCAAAGGCTAAGCGATAGCAACCCTTCCTAGCACACACACGGACTGGCTTGCAGAGACCCCCCTCCAACACATACTTGTCCCACAGAGCAAACACTCAAAGTTTGCTTATACTTTAGGATGACAGATTCCTCGACAGTCATTCTGTAGTCAAGAGTCCATTCCTGTTCATTTCCTCTTTGTATTAGCAGACTAGTGTTGTGGTGTGACAGCTATTTAACTTCTTTTAATAGTTCAGCTTCTGCTTGTAATTTTTAACACATTTTAGTGAACCAATAGATATTTTAGCGCCGCTGTTTGTGATTTAATATATGTTAAAGCTTGTTTTAATCACAGAGCTATAGAGTGACTTTGCTTACAGCCGATGTTGAAACTACTAGTGAAGCTTAGTGAGAAATTAGTGGTTTGGATTAATATTTTCTTTAGAGAACGGAAGACCAAGAAACAACAAGAACTCTGTCTCTTGGAAGTGAGATGTTTTGATTTATTTTTCACCCTCAGCCATGAACACTTTGTAAATTCCTGGCTTCACTGATGTTGGTGCCATGGGTGGACTGTTTGATGTCTTTCTGATGAGTAACCTTCTGTGTTCTGTTTTGGGCGATGTCAATGGCTGTTAGCAGGTGCCATGACCACTAAGGTACGACGCCACGACAAGAGAATCCATCCTTACCAAAGGGTAGTGACCCCAGACAGAGGTTAGTTAGCTCACCAGACACTTTATGTGTATGTGTATGTGTGTGTGTTAGTGTGCGTGCATGCAGACCGATGGACCAATTTCAGTTTACGTGCGTCTGTAACACACGGCATGCCTTAAAAAATAAAAAAATAAAATAACTGCGTCAGGCGAAAAAAAGGGTCACACGCTGCAACGGCTCCGGTGTAAAATGTGAAACGGAATTTGTTGCAGTGAAAGTGTAATAAGTGAGCGGATCGGGAGGAACCATGTAAATGTTGACAGCTGCAGCGGTTATCTTTGCTCGCCTGGTAGATAAACTGGACGGCTTGCAGGCCGGGACCCTCTCAATTAGAATGGATCGCTCCGTTCATGTGACTCGGTCCTTGTGATTTGAAGTCCTCTCTCAGAACCGTTTTCTTTTCTTTTTTCGTTGTTGTTTTTATCTCTTCACTACTACTTTTGACCCTACGAATAACTGTGGGAAGTTTTTATTTATACCCAACTTCATTCCAGTAGATTTCCACAAATGTTTTTTTAATTAAACCCTGTGTTGTGCCCAATGACTATATGACACTTAAAGTAACAGTGATTGTCTTCTCTCTCAAGGTCATTCAATTCAATATGATCTTTGGTCTTTACTACTAAAACACAGCATGTGATAACTACTGAAGTCTGTGTTACAAGCTCTTTTGTATGAAATACTGTTTGTGGTCTTATCAGTCGCCCACTGGACTTTATCATTGGGGCTGTTTACATCTTTCATATATTTCCTAGCCAGAGGGGTGCTGTTACCATGTATTTAGCTGCAAAATAAATTTGTATATAGGGATTTTAAGGATTTAAGTGCTTATATGAAGCTTATGGAACAAGATCGCTTTGAAAATACTTGTAGTATTTTTTTTGTTTTTTTAGTTTTTTTAGTTTGTAAAATTTTATTTTTGTTTTTACGATACGCTTTTTATAGATGAAGTGTCTCCATGTAAACTTCAGACTTTTGTTCAAGGTGTGTAGCTACTACTGTTTTAGTCACCGCGATAAAGGTGGCAATGAAGGCAGTGTTTTGCTCTGTCTATTTAAGATGAGGTGACCTTCTCGATTCACAGGCCTCGTGACTGTTTTATGCAATAGAAAATGGACTAGCTAGCTACATTATATGTGTGTGTGTATGTGTGTGCGTGTGAGTGTGTGAGAGCGGTGGTGCTCTTGTTGTACACGATGGACAAAAAACACTAAAAGGCAATAAAGATGACTATTGAAAAAAAATCTCTAAAGAAAACCAAAGCCTCTAAATTCTTGTAGTTAGTCTGTCTATTGTTAAATTGTTTCTTAAGTCCCTCTAAAATCACCATCTCTTAACCTCTCATCGCTATCTCTTATGGTGCCTCTTTGCTTACTCTAGTCCTTAGGTGCTCTTCTAATACTTCATAGCAAATAGATCAAACCATAATCAATAATCAGTTAATCACGACTGTTAATCATCCTGATTTTACGCCTGCTGCTAAACAATAGCTGGACTTGTCAGTAAGTGAAAGTATTTCGAGGCCCAGACACTTCTTTGTGGACATAAAGGTCACTCTCTCACCCACATGAAACCATGCTGTCTCCCTCTCTGTCCGTGGTTTCACTGTCTGTCTGTGCTAGCCCAGCTAGCATGAGTAGTATCACTATAGCAGCGGGCACTCAACAGGAGGGGCATCTCCTGAAGCTTAACCCTGCAGACGCCTTCATGAGCACACGGGAGCATCGCTAACCCGCCATTCCTTGTGTCATCACTACGGTGGTTGATGCGAGTCCTTCTGAATGGTTCTGCGGGGGCTCATGAAGGTGTTTGTGCAGCTCGTAGGTAGCGCCCCTCATGCTGTGTGACTGCAGTAGATCTGCCTTGTTGTCATCCTGACGCCACTAGCTGACACTAATCTCTCTTCTATCTTTTTTCTTTTTATGTCCCCTTTTATGTGCCCTTTTTGTTTCCTTTTCCACGTCTGTCCGTCTGTGTCTGTCTAACTCTAGCTGCCACGGCAACTAACCCATGACCCCTTGACCTTCTGACCTTTCCGCCCACTGATGACCCACCCATCTCTGCCCGCTGGCGTGCTCATTGGCCCGCGGCCCCCGTCACTCACCCAGCTCAGCCAACCAGACCAGCACATCCCGGCTGCTTCTGTCTAACCAGCCAACCGGACGACAGCGATCATGGGAATAAACCTCAAGACCCCGCCCTCCACCAAGTCCTAACCTAAACTTTACCAAACGTGCCTTCCTTTCGAAAAGCCCAAAGCCAGTCTGAGCATCTTTTTACAACCAGTCGAAATCCCAATCTGTAACAGGTGTTGCAAGCATAACCAGTAGACTTAACTGGGGCCAGGCCCGAAAACTGATGAAGAGCCCCTAAACCCATCCCTGGCTGTGCCAACCCCCCCCCTCAGTCTATGTGATGCAATAATAATGACTCTATTAATACCATGGTAACTATACTGATAATAATGGTACTTATCCAGCGCAGAAAACCTAAAAAACTAAATGAGATATGTTGAGATTTTGAAACGTCTTTCCTCTTCGGGTACCTCTTACTCCACTTTTCTGCACACTCTTTCAGGGGGAACGCTTATTTTCAGGGCCAACCATTTTAAATCATTTATATATCAAAGCTGGTGTTATGATAATGATTTATTAACATCACTGGAACCACATGTCGGGGTTACTAAAGTTGTAACCCCAACATGTGGTTCCAGTGATGTGTTTAAAGTGTCACTAATTATTTAAAGAGTGTCTGTTATTTTGAGAATCTTTTCCAATTCTCCTTGTCGTGTTTGAACAAGGAAGAAAAAGTAAAAATGCAAAAGGTGCTCAGAGGGGAAAAAGAACAAACTGGAATCCAAAATGCCAAAGTATCTCTTGAGTTTTTCTTAATAGGTAAAGTATCCCAATACTGAGTCAACATATGCAGTGTAAATGCCAAGTCTGAACGGAGCAGAGCCGCACACACACAGGAAGTAGGTTGCACTTCTTTTGTCTAAATCCAGACGACTTACACAACGATGCCTTTGCCTTTTTCACACTAAAGTATTGTACGAGCTTGAACAACAGTGCCTTTATTTATTTGAGAGCAATGGAACAATGTTACGCCTAAATCTTTTGCTACCACATCGTGGGTTTGAGCCCAGCATGAAATTATGTCCTTTGGGTTTATGCAGATTAATTGTCATTTGCATTTGATGTCTTTACACCCATAACTCTTCTCAATTCAGATTTTAGTGCCAAAAAGACAGAAAAAAGTAGCTTATTATAGTTGAAAATGCAACACAGTAAAAAAAAAACTACCATGTCTGAAATGTATATGTGAGGTTCGGATACCTCAAGAGAACAGTGTTATATTTTATCTATTTCTTTTGTTTGTTTGTTTGATTGTTTTGTTGGAGATGAAGTCGTCCATTTCTTTATTTCTACATGAGTATCCTCGTATTCAGAAGGTGTGGTACAGTTATGCACACACATACACACAAACCAACTGATGCCTTGATGTAAAAAAAAAAAAGAAGAAAAAAAGTCATGGAGCCGTAACATCTGTAACAAGTTTATAATGTATTTTTATATTCTATTTTGTACCTGAAAATAACATTAAACGACCTTTTCAGATAAGAACATTATGCCTTATTACGGAGAGTAATTGGATGATTCTAACTATCCTTCATGTGTCATGAGTAATTATGTCCTGAAATACTGGAGTCTCTCATGTCCTCTGTATTAACTTGAGCCTTTGAGATCAACATCGCTTGCCTTCTGTGCCTTTTGTATTCTATGAGTGTGACAATTAACAGTGTAGTAAACATTAATATACTCTTCAGTGCCAAGGTTACTAACTGTTACCACTTCTGTGATTATTAACCACTTTAATGGTATCTGTCTTTTAAAAACAAATTACATGTGTGTCTAAAAAAATGCAAAGAAAAGATCTGTGTTGAACTATGAACGTTTTAACTTTTAAAGTGAGCAGGAATAACTCTTTGTACACTATTAAACTCATAGTTGTTAAACTAACAAACTTTGTTGCTTTTTCTCTGTAGCCCCTTAATTATGCAAATCAGCTTCCTTTCTGCATACTAATCACCAAACACGCCTTAGAAACTGAACGGGGGAAAGAAACCCAGGGAAAAGGACACAACATGTTTTTTTCCCACTTCTCCTTTTCTGCACTCTGTCTCTTGTTCTCTATACTCCTGCTATTTAAGTAGACATTACACACAGTGATGTGTGTAATAAGAGAGAACAAAACACACCCAGCTCACCATGGTTTCTCAGAGGCATGCACATGTATAACAGAGGAAAAGAAGGGGAGGGCTGGGGCTGGGGAATTAAAGGGAAATTGATTGTGCAAGCTCGCCCTCAAACATCTGCAGAGTAAATATCACACAGTCTGTCCCTGAAGTCTGAAAACGCACCAACGATAACCTACGTTGTGTGTCATGGTAGCTACATCTGTGTTAATGAGGCTCCTTTTTCTCAACGGGTGCACTTATTAAACGTTAAAATATAAAGAGGGGTTGTGAAATCTGTGGGTAATTGGAGCCTTTGACACTTGAAGTTCCCTTTAAACTGCACATTTAAGGTTTCACACGCCAAAGAAAAAAAAAGAAGAGGGTGGGGGGGGAAATCACACGGGGGGTTTTCTGTGGTGAATGCAGCAGTGGGTGGCTCATTCGTCCTCTCACTGCCCTTCCTGCCTTCATTGTGGAGTTGAGGGGTGATATTGAACTTCGGGTTTTGGAGTTGAGCCGGCTCTGTGGCCGCCACCCCAACACCCCCGATCACTGAGAGAGAGAGAGAGAGAGAGACAGAGAGAGAGGACAAAATGTGACTGCTGCTTAAAATTCTCTGGACAGGAAGAAGCAGAGTGGAGTTATATAGCGAGAGAAAGTAGAAGAGAGGCCGTGTGGATGTGTAAATGGGCGGAGGTGCATGATGTGTGTTTGGGTGGGTGTGTGCTCTTCTCTGTTTTTCCTGTTTTCAGTCAAGTTTCTTGCTGTTTTTATTTTTTTTGTCTCCTAGTCTCGTATGAAACTCTCTTCAGGCATCTGGTAATGTATTCTGCAGTCAGCTCTTCACCATTGCCAGCACTGGGGCCCAGAGCTCCCAGTGCTTACAATCAAAGTGTGGTTGTGTGTGTGTGGGAAGTGGGGAGATAAAGAGAGAAAGTGAGAGGAAAAGACAGGTTGATTTACATTACTATGTATGCACAGCATTCTCCACATAATGAACCGCTCCAGATTCTCCCCGGTTGGTAAATATTTGATGGGCCGAGCGGCGGAATGATTTTAGCCGAGTCCTATAAGCTGCTCAAAAGTTGTATTTCAAACCCCTTTTCTCCCTTGTCCTCTTCCCATGTAAATAAGGCCAACTCCCCCTAACTCCGCACACCCCTCTGAGGCAGTTTAAAGACCCAACACTGTCTCCTTGTCTCCTTGACAACCAGCATACACTGGGGTCCTGTCGTGGCCTCTCTGTCTTTTGTGTTTGGGAGCTCAGAGAGACAGAAAGAAAGAGAGAGAGAGAGAGAGAGAGAGGGAGGAAATGGAGGATGAAAACCGGACGAAAAAAGATAACAAGGATGACATCACAGCTATTTTATGCCACAACTGAAAATTTGGTTTGTAGCCCGATGATGATGAGGATGGTGATGATGATGATGATTAGCCAGAGGCACAAAATGGGTGGCAACTTAGTGTGAGAGTGTGTGACCAGAGTTAGAGAGAGAGAGAGAGAGAGAGGAGAGAGAGAGGCCCATGGCTGAATGGGGCATTGTGGGAAAGACAGTGGGCACACTGGGCAGTAACACAGAGAACACTAACTCACAGATCATGCCAGAGAGTCTGAAAACACCCACACTGGGCGACAATGGCAAACTTCATCGCTCCACTTGGCCCCGTCTGAATACACACATACAATGGCAGAATCCAAATAAGATGCTCTGTTATTTGTGAAATTCAACACACTGAATTCCTTCAGTGCCTCTCGTCCCTTTGACCGGCGGCAGATGGCTGGGGCTGCGCCGCATAAGATGTGCGTGTACGTGTGCACGTGTGTGTGTGGTCTTGCCTTCCTGTTGCATCATGGGTGAGCAACCTGCAGGTTTGTAAGGTGAGAAATGATGCATCCGCAGGCTCCACAGGGGTCATGTTTATCAAAGCAAGCTCTACCTCTCTACTTCAAGTGATGCAAACAGTCCAAAAAGTCCAATTTGTATCTGTTGGGGCTGAGAACAAATCTAACTAAATAATTAAATTAAAGCAGGAGTCACTGGAGGGAGGACTGGGGAGGATCAGAACCAACTGGTTTGACTCTCATGTTGCTGGTCTGTTTTTTCTATCAGCTCTCTGCTGCCTCCCTGTGACACTTGTGACGAACTCCACTATTTTATCTGACAATATGTATAAACTGCAACAGGTGTGCAGCAAAACAACCGTATGATGGAGCTGAGACAATAAGGCTTAAGTTAATTTAGTTAATACCAAACATTCACCTGTACCAGCTTCATAAACATGAGTGTTTTGGAGGGCTTTTGTGTGTTTATTACAGAGATGTAAGAAAGGTCCCAGGTCAGTCTCAAGATATAGTTGGTGTCGCCCTATTTCTCAGTTGTATGTAATTGTCAATAACTTTCAATTTTGAACTATTGAACAGAGTAAAATAAGCAATTTCAAGACTTCACCTTGGGTTCTGAGAAATTGGGATGGCCATTTTTCAACATTAATCACCAAAGAATAATATTCATAAACATAACAAATAGTTACAAAATGAGTTGTTACATTAAACAAAAGATGTAATACATTGCTTATCACCCCATATTTCCCAAGGCTAAATAATGAATGATAGACATGTTTATACATCCAGTTTCAAATCCAATTTCTACAGTAAAGTAATTTTTTCTGCAAAACAAACACTGAAACCACTGAACATTTTGTCTTGTTGTCACTCTGTCAGCAAATTGAACATTTTCAGTTTTACTCTTCTCACTTACTGTATACAGTAAATATAATGTATTGATGGGTAATGAAGGAGAAACTGTGATATTTACTGATTAACAAATATCAAAATACTGCAGAACAGTTAAAATATATGTACTATTGGCCTTTTAATGTACACAGAATACTTTATATTTGTATTTAAAGTATTCATTCAAGGTGTTTGATATTCATGTATTTTTTTTTTTTATGTTTATGTTCTTCTAGACATAAATCAAGGATTTGTACATGCTTCTTGTAAATTCATTGTTTAATGTTTTTTTAATTGAGATGATAGTAGGCTATAAAAAATGGATACCACAGACAGTTATTAAAAGGCTCAAATAAAATGCTATAATTTGAGAATCTGACTCACTCAACGTAAAGTTAGAAATATGATTTCATATATTGTATTTTATAATACATGTATATGTATGTACAGGTGGAAAGCAACAGGGTACATTTACTCAAGTACTTGGCTTAAGTAAAACTTTACAGTACTTAACTTGTGTTTTACATTGTATGCTCTTTATTTCACTTATTTGGCATCTAGATCTATTTACTTGACAGATTCATGTGAGTTCATAAAATGTTTCTAAAGGAGCCCAAGTATATTTCTGTGATAGTACTTCTGTACTTTTAAGTAAGAAGTAGATAAGTAAATATTTTTTCAATTTAATTTGAGTGTTTTTACTTTAGACATAAATCAAGGATTTGTACATGCTTTTTGTGAATTCATTGAAGTAGATAAGTAAATATTTTTTCAATTTAATTTGAGTGTTTTTACTTTAGACATAAATCAAGGATTTGTATGCATGCATTTTTTTTGTAAATTCATTGTTCAATATATATATATATTTTTAATTGTAATTTCCCCATTGTGGGACTAATAAAGGCTTAATTATTATTATTATTATTATTATTATTATTATGCTTTTTTGTAAATTAATTGTTCAACATATATATATATATATTTTAATTTGAGTGTTTTTACTTTATGATTGTTACATTTACTTTGGTCCTTCTTTCATTACTATTCATATGTTTATATGTGCAACTGTTAATATGTTTATTTATCAAAATAAAACGTCATGAATTGTTTTTCTCTCTTCTTCTTCTGGAGTCACTTTTGTAATGTCCTAGCCGTAAACCGATCCCGGATCTGTCGTAAAGTCATAGGGCTTACAAACGTAATAAAACGGATTTCGAATATTTTTTTTCTCCTTTAAATCAGCTATAGTATTGAAATCATGAATTTAAATTGATGTTTGTTACAGTATTTTATGTTTTTTTATTGTGTTTTCCACATGTCGTAATATATTTTGTTGACGTAACGACAGCTCAGCGGCAGTTTCGCTTTACGGCAGAGCAATGTCGACCCTCGTTCAATATATATATATTTTTTTTAATTTGAGTGTTTTTACTTTATGATTGTTACATTTACTTTGGTCCTTCTTTCATTAATATTCATATGTTTATATGTGCAACTGTTAATATGTTTATGTATCAAAATAAAACGTCATGAACTGGTTTTCTCTCTTCTTCTTCTGGAGTCTCTTTTGTAATGTCCTAGCCGTAAACCGATCCCGGATCTGTGGAGGTGTCGTAAAGTCATAGGGCTTACAAACGTAATCAAAACGTATATTATATATTTATTTTTCTCCTTTAAATCAGCTATAGTATTGAAATCATGAATTTAAATTGATGTTTGTTACAGTATTTTATGTTTTTTATTGTGTTTTCCACAAATACATTTTTGTTGACGTAACGACAGCTCAGCGGCAGTTTCGCTTTACGGCAGAGCAATGTCGACCCTCGTTCAATATATAAAATATATTATATATATATATATATATTAATTTGAGTGTTTTTACTTTATGATTGTTACATTTACTTGGATCCTTCTTTCATTACTATTCATATGTTTATATGTGCAACTGTTAATATGTTTATGTATCAAAATAAAACGTCATGAATTGGTTTTCTCTCTTCTTCCGGAGTCTCATTTGTAATGTCCTAGCCGTAAACCGATCCCGGATCTGTCGTAAAGTCATATGGCTTACAAACGTAATCAAAACGTATATTATATATATATTTTTCTCCTTTAAATCAGCTATAGTGTTGAAATAATGCATTTAAATTGATGTTTATTACAGTATTTTATGTTCTTTTATTGTGTTTTCCACAAATACATTTCTGTTGACGTAACGACAGCTCAGCGTCACTCGTCGCTTTACGGCAGAGCGTGTGTGCTGGAGGTCAGACGGCTAGCTCCGCAGTCTGTGACGAAACGCCCGTGTTTCCGCCTGTAAACTCTCTCCAGATTCACGTCACACACTAACAGGAACGCGTCTGTGTGTGTCGGTGAATCTGGGCGTCTGTCGTTGATCAGTTTAATTGGATTTCGAGTATTTCGACATAGCTAGCTCCTGTTAGCCACATCGGCTAGGAACCACGTGACCCTGTGGAGCCTCTGCAGCCATGGACAGCAGCTCCCAGTCTGGGGGGAATAAAGGGGGCATGGGGGGTCTCTTTGGAGGGGGGGCACCTGAATACTCCAACACAGAGCTGGCTGGGGTTCCCTGTAAGCTTCCACATTAACTTCATAACATAAAAGCATTGCAAATACATATATAATGTATAATAATGTATATATAAATGTAACAAATGATCTAATGTTTCTGTTGTGATGTGATTTCAGTGACTGGAATGAGTCCTCTGTCCCCTTACCTCAATGTGGACCCTCGTTACCTGGTCCAGGTGAGTGTAGCTGGAATGTGTCTTCATGTGTAATGTAATGTAATGTGAGTGTGTGTGTGTAATGTACTATAATGTAATGTAATGTACGATAATGTAATGTAATGTAGTGTACTATAATGTGATGTAATGTAATGTACTATAATGTGATGTAATATAATGTACTATAATGTAATGTGTGTTTCTGACTGTAACATCTGCTGATCTTCTGTTTCAGGACACAGATGAGTTTATTCTGCCCACAGGCGCCAGTAAAACCAGAGGGAGGTTTGAACTGGCTTTCTTTACCATTGGAGGGTCCTGCATGACAGGTGAGAGACCAGTAACACCTGCGACATCATAGTGTCACACTATTTCCTGGTTATTTGTATTTGTGACAAATGAGAGTAACATACTTGTGCTGTATATGTCAGAAGTATGTGGACATTCTCTCCTACTGAAGTGAAATATGGTAAATGGACTGTATTTGTATAGCGCTTTTCTAGTCTTCCGACCACTCAAAGTGCTTTTACATTACATATCATTCATTACATTACATTACATTACAGTCATTTAGCAGATGTTTTTATCCAAAGCGACTTACAATAAGTGTATTCAACATAGGTATTCAAGAGAACTACTAGTCACCAGAAGTCATAAGTGCATCTCCTTTCTTACACAAGCATCTAAGAGCATAAACCAGAGCAAAAGTACAGAAACAAACTAATACGAATACAGTAAGTAAGGAAGGCTCAGGGTAGTACTTCTTGAAGATTCACCCATTCACACCCTGATGACGGGCTACCATGCAAGGTGACACCTGCACATCAGGACTTTAAGTCTATCTAACATTCATACAACATCCACACACCGATGGCGCAGCCTTCAGGAGCAACTTAACAAGGGTTAAGTGTCTTGCCCAAGGACACATGGACATGGACTGGGGATCGAACCGCTGATCCTCTGATTGTAGGACGACCCTGCTCTCCACTGCAATGATACACAAAGCAAGCTCCATAAAGAACGGATTTTCTTTGAGTCTGGTTTGGAAGAAGCCTTTACATCAATATCCAACAATTGAAGAATGAGCTGGGATGTCGACTGGGATCCATGAACTCTGACCCAACACCAGTGGCTGACCTCACTAATGCCCTTGTTACTGAATGGGAGCAAATCCCTTCAGCCATGCTCCAAAAATAGTGCGAAAACCTTCCTAGAAAAGTAGAGGTTGTTACAGCAGCAGATCATGTCTCATGGTTTGGGAATAACGTGTTAAGAAGTCTGCGTAACGACTGTTTTAACCGAATATCTCACTCTTTGTTTTGACTCTAGGAGCAGCATTTGGAGCTGTAAATGGTCTCAGAATGAGCTTAAAGGAGACTAGAGGCATGGGATGGTCCAAACCTCGTAATGTACAGTAAGTATGGAGACAGAGTTCAGTAAACCAGTTGTATTATTCCTGTTATTACACCTAGATCTCTTGAGCTGTCCTCTAAATGTTAGCTTTCTCTCCCCAGGATTCTCAACATGGTGACCAGACAGGGTGCCTCATGGGCCAACTCTCTGGGCTCTGTTGGTAAGACCATAATAACGTAGCTCATAAAATAATCTTAACTAGTATATTCACTAAATTCATGGATAAAAATCACTTTGCAACATGCAAGAAAGCATTATCTATTCAAATGTATAATATGACTGGACTTTTAAGGATTTTGTTAAGTTCATTTTCAAGATTCTCTCTTTTGAATGACTTGACTGTTGTGTAAGAGAGTAAAACTGTGTTGTTGTTGTTTTGTCTCTGCCATTGCAGCCTTGCTGTACAGTGTTTTTGGTGTGGCGATAGAGAAGGCCAGAGGAGCAGAGGACGACATCAACACAGTGGCTGCTGGGACGCTAACTGGGATGCTCTTTAAATCAGGCAGTAAGTGTCTTTTCTGCTTTTATATCTGCCATTACTTTGTAGTGTTTTTGACTTTAACCTGAGAGTGTTTGCAGATGTGTTTTAATGAGGGGAAGTAAACTGGATGTAACATTTATTGCATCTCCATATGAAATCCAGATCCATAGGTTAAGACTTCAAATGACTGGTTTTGTTTGACCTACAGTCCAATTTCCAAAGATTTAAATTTTACAATGATATAAAGAGAGAAAAGCTGCAAATCCTCACATTTGAGAAGCTGACACTAGAGATTGTTAAGCATTTTTGCTCAATAAATTATAAAATAATGTTGTTGATTAAATTTCAGTCAATGTACTAATTGATTTATTGTCTAATAACCATGTGATGCGACATAAAGAGCCTTTTTGTTTGATTAAAGGGGTAAATACTTAATTGTTACACGCTGTTATCAAGTTTATGCTGTAACAGAAATTGTAATTTCACCACTTCTATATTTTTATATTTATCTTATTTTATTTAAATTATCTGTATCACATTGTGACATTCAAAGGGCAGTATAATAAACATTTATTGGAAAGGAGACGTGTTTGAGGGTTGATAAATTAGCTTACACCTTCTGTAGTATTTCTGTTGAACCGCAGCCGTCTGGTACTTTAAAGTATTTAAATAAGAATTATTTCTTGAAGCTGCTGTTGGACAGATGTTTTTTTGCTGATTCTGACATTACTGTGTGTTTGCAGGTGGCCTAAGGGGTGTAGCCCGAGGAGGCCTGGCTGGTTTAGCCTTGTCTGGTGCCTACGCTCTCTACAGCAACTGGGACCACCTCACAGGCTCCTCCTCCTCTTCATCCTCCAGGCTCTATTAACCCTCTACCCCACTCATCTGCTTCTACATTAGGGCCAAATATCACACAGCCTTTAACGACAGCGCTAAGAGGGATTAGACTCTGGTGTGAAGTGTGGGTCAGTACCAGTTCTGCTGGTTCCCTCCTGTAGCCTCTTTCTTTTCCAGGAGCACTCTTGGGGAAGTAAATGAAAAAGAAGATTGGACTGAATTCCACTGGAAATCTGGATTTAGACCGTCCTATAACACCCTCTCTTCATTTGTCTCTTATCATCTGATCAGTAATGAGAAGACGCCGTGAGGATGTTTCATATAGATGTGTCATTTGTTATATCATTGTTTATGGGGGACTTGTTAGTCTTCTTTAATTCCAAGTTTTGAAATCAATGAACCCATGATATTTGGGTTGAAAGAGCCAATTTATAAGATGACATCTGGTGTGTGTGGCTCACCAGATGAATGTACTGATTCTGGACTGAAGGACTTTTCTTTAGCAGAAGAGCAAAGAGATTTTCAACTACGATCCACAAACGCAGAACTAAGCCTTATGTTCGGCTCTACTCTCGTATTTATTAAAGTGTATCTGAAGTTGTTTTTGTGTTTCTTTGCCAGAATAAATCACTGTAAAGCTTTTTATGTGTCTCCATCAAACCCGCTGTATAAAAACAATATTAAAGAAATGGGAAATGTTGACAAAGATTTTTGCCTTTAACCAATTTTATTGCGTAAATGTAGACTGGAAGTCAAAGGTCATGAGTCGTGTATTCTATGCTGTGCTCTGCCAGAACTTTCTGCTGTTTTTAAAACCAGAGTAGTGCATAGTGCAGAATAAAATATAGTGTTAGAAAATAATTTCACATTCAGAACGTGTATTTAAATGTTGAAGCTGTTGTTGAATGAACTGTGAGACTTTTAGAAGAACAGGTTGCCGTCGGACATAAAACAGAGCAGAGCTTATGTTTGCTGTCAGCGCTGAGTCATCTTAGTGCAGGAAGAAGTCCCTGATGCGCGTGGCCTCGATCCAGGGGATGTAGGCGGCGGTGCGGGTGAAAACGCTGGGTTTGTTCTCCACGGTGCAGCCGATGGGGCCGAAGCTCACCACGCCGTGAACCTCCCACTGGTCCTGCCCCTGCTGGCACAGCAGAGGACCGCCAGAGTCGCCCTGGGAGAGGAATGAGGAGAGAGATTGGTCGTGAGGTAAAAAAAAATAATTCTCACTTTTATCTCAAAACTGTCTGTAAATCTCAGTCCTACCTGGCAGGCAGCAGGCGGACCCTCAGTGTCCCTGAACCCGGCACAGATCATGGAGTCTCGGACGCGGTCGCCCCAGAATTTCTTCTGCCGGCAGGTCTTGTAGTCGATGATGGGCAGGCGGGCTTGATTCAGGGCTTCTGCGAGAGACACATTCTCCTTCCCGCCTGAAATGTGTTCAAGAAGAAGAATTTAAATTTAAAACCGCCTTTTTATCCACGCCAGTAAGACTGAAAATCTCCACAACAGGTAGCTCCCACATTTTGTTCACCGATTCCTGATCCCCAGAGGATGAATCCTATTGATTCACAGGCTTTTTCCTCAGTGGATCAAATGACTTTTCCCCTTCTCATTGACATCCCCTCTCCTCCACTCACCCCGGGTGTCTCCCCAGCCTGTGACCCAGCAGTAGTGTCCAGGATTGAGGCTGGTCTGCTTGCGCGGCAGGCAGGCGTAGCGGATGAAGTTAGACGGGACGATGTCGGTGGCAGCCTTCACCAGGGCGATGTCGTAGTCCAGCTCGCTGTGAGCCGGGTAGCGGAAGTTCTCATGCCGGTAGATTCTCTTCACGGGGAAAGTCCTCTCCGCCATCTCTGAGCGCTTCAGTTGATGCTTCCCCAGGACGATCCTCCAGCTCCCAGCATCCTCGGCTTTACCTCTGATAGGCCAAAAGAAATGTTAAAGCAAGGCCTTTGTGGTTCTTATTATTTGTTTTTTCACAAAAAACATTCAAATCACACCTAAATCTGCTACTCTGTGCTAATGGTTTCTTACTTTTGGAAGCAGTGAGCGGCAGTAAGGACCCAGTTCTTGTGGATGAGAGTTCCTCCACAGACATGGATGTAATGTTTACTTCCCCTGGGACGAACCTACGAGAAACAACCAGACAGCCTGCTCAGTGACGAGACATTATCTGGTAACACTTTATAATAAGGTTACAAATCATATCTTTAGTTTTTATTTTTAATCTATGTTGGTGCAGAAAATTGTGGCTGAGATGGTTAGAAATCAAAACACAACTTCACCAGCAGATGATCAGAAATCTAGATACTGTTATGACCATGTACACAGTGAGAAGGTTTTTCATGTTCCATGTAAACATCATATGAATAGAATACTATCAAGATAAGGCTCAAAACTGGGATAGTGGAGCTACTAATGTAAGCACAAAAAGATTTTTACCTGACCTGAACGGTCAAGAGTTATTTAAAAAGCAACACGTGAGTCGATTTTCTCTGTTTTACATCCATTTAAATGGAATAGTTTTGCTGTTTTGGTGGTTTTGGACAGCTGGTCTGATAAAACAAGTAAATGGAAGGCATCACCTTGTCCTATAAGAGCTTTTCATGGGTATTTTTCACTATATTCTGAGGTTTTGAGCACTAAAAGGTTCATTTAAAACATCAATCAACATAAAGTGATCATGAAAATGATTGTTTGTCGCAGCCCTAGAAGGGATACGAATGTTCTTGAAGTCAATTCAAGACCTCCCAATACTGAACCGCACCAACACAAAGGCGGATTTACCTGCAGAGAGACCTGCCAGGGCCAGGAGTGAGGTCTGGCCTCGTTTCCAGACACAATCCTCTCAGCCATGTTGGGCTTGAAGTGAGCCATTCCACAGTCCCTCGGCCAGTCTAAGAGCAGAACAGAACAGAAGAAGTTCTTAAAACGCAGAGAACAGACATTCAAATCAAAAAATGTCAAAGTATGTTTTAACAGGAGCCTCGGAGATGTGTGTTTGTGCATGCGTTTGCCCTCACCCAGGTGGAGGAGCTTGTGCTGCGGCTGTCGTCCGGGGGTGAGCGTGTATGCAGCTGCAGGCAGAGATGCCTTGCTCAACAGCAGCGGCAGCAGCAGAGACAGAAGGAGCAGCAGAGGAGGTCCAGGTAGAGCCATCGTTTATCACAGAATCAAAGGCCGGCACATGTTCCACGCTATTTATACCAGGCAGCCATCGCACACAGGTGTACACATGCAGTACACACACACACACACACACAAACAGACACACACACAGTGCACGGACAATGAGTAGTGTCACAACAAAGGCCGAGCGCTGGATTGTTCTCCTGTAGCTGCGAGTTTCCACTGCCGCTGAGAAAAAGGGGATTTCTGGGAGTCCCATCAGCACTTTCACACACATATAGTATGCTCAAAGTACACCAACATGCACGCAGCACAAAGGCAACACAGCACTGTACACAAACATCGCATCATGTCACGTGACCTACAGCAGTGACATAGTGACCTGAACGTGACCTTTCCTCTGATATCACAAATCTCCACTATAGTTCATCCTGTGTAAACATGACTCGGTAGAAAATATGTTGTTACCGGTGTGTTTACCTTTACCAGAGATTTGGCTTGTTTGGATATTGTCTTTATTATGGTCACTTGTCAATCAAAACTGGGAGACAGAGGAGTCGACTGAGAGGAAAGTCTTGAAGCTTATGACCGATGTATATTGTTTTCAGCTTAGACGTTGGCTGATAAATAACAAGGAATGGCAGTAAAGATAACATACTTTTCATCATGGAGCACTCTAGCAGCATGGCTCTATGTTGGTCCACCATTTGATATCTCAACTATTTCATGGATTGGTGCAAAATGTTGTACAGACATTCATGATCCCCAAAGGATGAGCTTTAAAGGCACAGGTGTAGGATTTAGTGGCATCTCTATTCACTCCTCTCTTTCCAAAACTGAAATAACGTGAACCGCAGAGTACAAAACCTTAGAAACGCCTTATCTTGCCATAGCTTCACAGGTGGTAGAACTGCAGTGTCCTTCAGGTAACGTAAAAACACAAACGTAAAGCCAGTGTTTGGTACGTCCGATAAGAAGAGCACCCTCTACCTATGTAGATATAAAAGGCCCATTCTAACACAACAAACAAACACAACAAATCTTATGTTAAGATGATTATACACTAATGAATACATAGCTTTGAATACTACATTCCATTTCTGCTAATAGAGCCCCAGAATGCTACACACCGACCCTTTAAGTGAAATATATCGACTACTTTGGATGGATTGCAAGGAAATCTGGTACAGACATAAATGTTTCCTTCAGGATTATTTGTAATAACTTTGGTTTGTCATCATAAGGGCAAAATGTCAATGTGTCCAACACTTTGGTTTATGAAATAAAAGATCTGCAAAGCTAACTACATCAGCTTTAAGTGTATACCTTCTGTTTTGCGCTAATGCATGCTAACATGCTAAACTCATCAGACCATCAACCTCACAGAGCCCCTTGCTGGGCTGTAGACTCTTACTGTTGAGTCTTAATCCTACGATGTCCCGTCACAATTGTTAAACACATTAAAGGATAAACTCGGGCTAGAGTCGATTCATGCTGATTACAAAGAAACACATTTTTATTACTCTTTATAAACCGTTATATAGCATATTTACAGTTACTGGATGCTGACAGTTGTTTGGTGGAATGACTCACGACAGAAGAAATAGTATTTGGTGGATTATTCAGAGTGACAGCTGCTTTTATTTGACCTTAAAGCCGAGCAAATGAAACTAAATCGGATACAAGAGGGCAATGGAATATCTTTATGTAATTTTGTTGCATTGACCCTTTAAGACCAGAACAATTTATAGTAAAAATACATCAATGAAAAGCATTAGCAACCTTCATGCCCGCTCTACGCACATCTCTTAAAATATGACAACAATAACTGCAGTGGAAGCCGCTAGTGAGTGGAGCTTTTTTTTTTCTGTAGTGAATGAGAGAGAATGTGCCCGCTCATCTGAAAGGCAGCGCCTGAATGGTCAAACATCACCACCGCGGTTCACCAAGTTTACATGCAACTCAACTGTGTATGTTTTTTCCACAGCGGATGAGTGGAGCGAGTGTGGGACGTGTTTTTGGTGTTTTTAAACAACATAATCGGGCTGAGTCACCTCATGTGTAATTATCTATGTAAATATTTGAGAGTAAATCCTGACGTGTGCTTCCCTCATTAGTCCAGAGAAATAAATCATGTCAGGTTTAAAGATTCATGACAAACAAAGACTCAAAAGTGTGCAAAACCAAAAATCGCACAAATAGAAGTGGTGGCAGGAGTAAGAAGTATACAAGAATATTACTTAAATATGGAATTATTATCAGCTAAATGCAACTACAGTGTCACAGGATAAGGCATTTATTTTCCAGGTTATATAATTAGAAATATTATGTAATGTGTAAGCAGTATTCTGCTGAGGAGGCGGAACTAACTACTTTATATCCTGCTTAGTTACAGTGAATCATATTTGTTAAACACATTTTGTGTTTTGTGTTTAAACTCGAGCAAAATAACCATTAATTTATATAATGCTGTGGAGTATAATGTATAATATTTCCCTCTGAAATGTAATAAAGAGAGATCAAAGATGTATCTGCGTATGGCCGGTAGGTAACAAGACCTTGCAAGATATGTTCGAGGTCATCTAGTGTAATAATCATGAAATAAATCAAATTTAAAGGGTGATATTTGAGAGTATTAGTATTTTTAAAAAATCCAGTATTGGTCAGGCTCAAGTAAAGTACAAGTACATTAAAACTGTACTTATAATAATAATAATAATACCTTTTCAACTGCCATTATAAACAAAACATTGAGCATCTTCATGAAGAACAATAAAAATAAGTAAATAATATATTCTTTATAGAAATGATGGACACTTTAATTGCATATTTACAACAAGTAACCCTTTACTGTTTTTATTGATGTTTAGTTCAAGCATGTTTAGAAGAATAGTAGCTGTAAATAAAAAGACACAATACAAGATAACATTTAGTTTTTATCCTTAAAACATGCAGAGGACATTTCATTTTTAAGTTTCTTCAGGTTGTATTCCTTTCCAACCGCAACAAATTAGTGAGAGCAGCTTTTTCTGGACTTTTACCTCCAATAGAAATTAAACCCTCTCCATAAAAGTAGATCCTAATGAGTGGAGGAACAAGATTTCTAACATTTTATTTCCACCTTTTTTAACAAATGACAAAGAGAAAGTCCCCAAAACAGCAGGATAAACCTATATGAAAGTGAGGGCTGCTCCCAAAGTCAGTGAGTTTTTTTAGGAGTTAATTTGTGCAAACTGAGGACTTGATTGTAGATATAGATCATAGATAATCAGATTAGTCTCCTGGATCAGTCATCTGCCTTGCTGGAGCCTCCACACCACCCAGGCTTCTTCAGTGACCTGATCACACTCTTCTTGTGTCCACTCCCACTGGACGGTGATTTGGGATAGTTGGTGCCTTCCTCTCCGTACACCTCATCATCTTCTTTTGCATAAGCCGCCTCTGCTCTGCTTATTCTACGAACAGCTACCACCTTTTTCCCTCTGCCTTCCTCCTCCTCAAACTCCCTCCTCACTCCGTTTTCCTCCGAGATCTCCTCACTCTCGCCCTCCGTAGAAGTCGAGGTAATGATCATCACAGGCAGATGAAGATCTGGAGCAATGGCCTTCACCACGTTCGATATGAGAGGAGGCTTCGGGGCTTTCTTCTTCTTCGAGGTACGTCTCGGCGTTTGGGGGCTGTTCTGGAGCTCCAGATGTTTCCGTATGGCCGAGCTCAGCTCCTCTGGGTCCAGCGATGCTCCGTGAACGTCCCATGTCATCCCTTCCTCGTCCCACTGCACCTGCTTCATGCTGCTCCTCCTCGCCATCCCGTCCCTCTCCTCCCCCTGAAGGACCTTCATCTTCAGACACGACCTCCTCCTCTCCTGATCCTGCGAGGAGGCAGAGTTGACGTCCCACGTCGGGTCGTCTCCTCGCCTCACATCCTCCTCACCGCTGCTCACCGGGAACATGCTGGAGGACGGGGACACCAGATTGGAGTTTGACCCAACTGAGGACTTCAGGTTCAGTCTTGATCCAGGCGGCGAGCCCAAGAAGGAGTGGGAGCCCATGTTGGAGTTGGACGTGTTCCTCCTGAGGCCCCACAAGGAGCCAATGGGAGAGATCGTCTGCACCGCTGCATCCACCAGCTCCAGCTGTGATGTCATAGTACCTTCCTCCTTGAACACCTGTGCCCTTGTGATACCCTCGCTGGTGTTCAAGTTGCACTTGCAGCAGCTCCCCAATAGCGAGTCGCTCAGGGAAGAAACCAGGGGTGACTTCCAACCGCGGCCTGTCGGACAGCTTGGCCCCGGTTGCCATGGCAGCTCAAGATGGCAAACTGAGGCGCCTCTTCCTGATTCCTGATCGTCTTCTGGAGAAGTAGGCGTCAAGTAGTTTAACATTTGCGCCGGGCTTCCCGATCCTCCACCCTCCAATGGCTCCGTGCCTCCTGGACTGTGCAGCGTCTCTATCATGTCATCAACAAGACATCCAGCATCTGAAGACACAGCTCCTTCTGCTAAGCTAACAGACGACGCGATCGGGGATGGGAATGTAAAACAAAGAGAGTTATTCTCCAGGAAGCCCTCATCCTCTGTGCTGGTGAGCTGGAGGAAGTTGGGGGAGTGTGACGGCAGGGGTGAGGAGGGGTGAGCCTTCAGGGGTGACGCCAGTGGAGAAAGTTTGGGGGAGGACACAAGTGAGAGTTCCTGCTGATGTGGGCTCAGCGTTAGTGTTGAAGAAGAAGTTAAAAGCTCTTCAGCTGGTAGAGTTGGTGTCTGTAGGGGGGAGATGCGAGGAGAGGTTGTGGTTGGTGAAGAGGTTGGTATGGACGCTGGAGAAAACGGGGCTTCCTGGGTTAGACTCGAGGGGCGTGAGGTCCCACCTTTCCAAACAACTGTGTCCGGAGTGCTGCTGCGGCTGTGTGTGCTGCCGCTGCACGCGCTCCAGCGCTGCATGTTGGAGATCCAGCGCTCGCTGAGGGCGGGGGGGCCGTGCACGTCGGCGTGTTGGTGGCTGTTGGTGGAGTTGATGTGCTGCCACATGTGAGGGTGCAGCTGCTGCAGCGTCACCGAGTTACGCTCAGAGTGAGTGTTGGTGCTGGAGCTGCGTCTCAGGTCCACGTGGGTCCAGGCCGGGTCCCGTTTGTGCGGCGGCCCCGTCGCCATGACGACATCCATGGAGCTCTTAGAGAGGGAGAAAATGGGCGCCTGATCATCGCCATCCCGCGTCTCAGATCCACTGGAGTAGGAGGCCGACTGACTGACTGAACAACGGGCCGGCTGGTAGCTCTCAGACGCGGGGCGTCCGGGCCTCGCCATGGCAACAGCAGCGACCTGCAAAGAAGACACAGATTTGATTTCCTTAAACCTTCAATAAAACTTAAGGGGAAATCACATGTGAACACAAAATCAACATATCATCTCCTTTTTAAATCTCTGTACTTGTGAGGACACTCATTGACCCGAATGCATTTCCTAGCCCCTTACCCTGACCTTAACCATCATAACCAAATTCCTAACCCCAAACCTCACCCTTTACCACTAAACTAAACCCTAAGTCTGAACCCTCAAATATGACTTTGAAGGAGTGAGGAACGGCCAAAATGTCCTCACTTCCCCAAAGAAAAACTTAAACTGGTCCTCACAAAGATAGATAAACAAGTCCAAACACACACACTCCTACACACAGGCACTCCCAGATTACCCTAATGGGATTACACAACCCAGATTAATTGATTATTGAGACAAAATGTAGATTGATGGAGACAGTTTAAGTGAGCATTTGGTCTTAAGTTGACAGAAGACAAAGAAAGGCAGGGACAGAAAGAATGAATGGTAGAGATTATAACAAATTAGAATTAATTAACTTAATTAACTTTTTTCCCCGTATCTGACAATAGCATGCTAATTATATTATTCTGTGTATTTATGCTTTTAAAAAGACAATTATATACAAGCTCTTCAGCTTAGTTACAACATATGAATCCATATTTATGTTAAATCTAACCGCCAAAATTTCATATTCGACAACTGAACTCAGAGTTTTGACCAGTGCTACCTTTATAATGTGTATTTACTGAAAAAACAAACATCCAGGTAACCCACAGACATGACGGTCTGTTAACACAAAAGTACAGCACAATATAAGTGCAAATAAAAGAGAAAAATGACATTTTACCTTTTAAGTTCACACCTTGTGTCCTGTTTTGCCCTCTGTCCTGGCACAGAGCAGGTAGAGCTAAATGGCGTCTCGACTTCCTCCCCCCATTCCTCCCGCTCTTCCTTCCTCACCTCTTAAGAATCTCTTGTTTCCAGCCTCAGACACACACTTCTGTCACTTGTCTTCAGCTCGTTCTCTTTCCTCGTTCTCTTCTCTCATAACAGGACCTCATGTGAAGTTGGCATCAGAGTGAAAATGAGGATTTCTCTTTGTGAATGTGTAAAAGAGAGATGGCCATTACTCTACCTTTAGCTCTGAGGATTAGCTGTCATCCCATTAGCTGCCGTCCAATCTCTGAACAGTCTGAGCATGTGTGGTGAGAAGCTAATGAGCATTTTGATTCTGAGCTAGGATCAGGTCAGTGGTCAGAGCAGCCATGTTGCATTTATATTATTTAGTATAATCCAACATTCATCCAACAGTTTGTGAGAGAGTGCACTAAATGTTAGCCCCATGGTGGTGCTTGAGGAAAAGTCAGAGGATCACCAAAGTCAGTAGGGTTCATCCTCTTGGTACCATGAATAAATGCACCGAATTTCATGGAAATTCTTAAGAATAGTCGTTCAGATATTTGAGTTTGGACTAGAGTGTTGCACCCACATTGTATATCTCAGAGTCAATGCTGCAGCGTTGCTATAAATCAAAGAGAAGAGACAAAAACTGAAAGGACTACATCCGTGTTTTTAGCTCATTAACTATAAAATATGAATGCTATAATGGAATGTATTTAATGCATTCATCCTGTCAGACAGACAGTTGTTATATTAGTAAAATTGACGGCTGCCCAAAAGTTCAAAAAACATTCAAGAATCTAAAACACAACAGCAAATTTTGCCTGGTTTCCTTTTGCAGTAAAATTACGTACATTTTGAAGACATTACTGGTGAATAGGGTAAAACATTTCTTTACTAAGAGATATCACCATAAAACACAAGACAATTATTTTTTGTATTACAAGTTTTCTGAAATGTTATATTCAAATATGCAAAACTGGCATTATTTCATAGTAACTTTTGATGAATTTAGGAGAAATCTAAAGATGCAAAAAGACAAAGTAGTGAAACAATCACCTTAATGTGTATTTTAGAGGTTTTCTTTCCACACGTCTGAAATGTATGAATGAATGTTATAGTTAAAAACAGTTTTTTTGCAGGTGGTGTCTCCCCTTAAAGCGGTGCGAGTGAAGCCTCCAGATAACAGCATGACATGGTGAGAATCATGCAGCTGTGTCGTTCTCTCTGTGCTCTCCAGGGTCACATCACTTCACAGCGTAACAGGTCAACAGCAAGAGACTCACACATTAGTAGCTAATGCTAGAAAGTAGCTCCAGACTGTCAGACTGAGGAATAATCATGATAGGTGAGCGATAAACCGCTTTAAATACATATATTTGACAAACGTCTGGACTTAATTTCCCTGTTAATGTGTTCGTTTGTTCAGACCAGGTGTTACTGCTGGCTGTTGGTGTGTCTGTGGGCTTCCTGCTGCTGCTTGGTCTGATGGTGTATTATCTGTGGAGGAGGAAGAGGAAGAGGAAGGGTCGTAGTCATTACGAGGAGCTGCTCTCCACAGTGCCTTCAGTACCGGCATGCTGTGCTCCGGTGATCCTGGTGTCTCAGGGCTCCTTGGCCACGTTAGTACCACGAAATAAACACACACAATCCTTCATATTATCAAGGTTTTATGTTAAACCGTACAAAAGTTATTTTTTTCCCAGCTATCCATTTACATATACTATTGTAGCACTTGTTAGCCTTTTTGATCAGATAGTTTGCAGTGAAGTGCTTACAGGAAATGAGAAAACAGAAGGTTTGACACGTGAGAAAAGAAAGAAGAAGAATAAAGAAAATAGATATTCACAACAAGCATACAGGAAGACTCATAGATATCAATTACAAAGGATGTGTCTTTGTAATTGTCTGATCTAACATATTTATAACGGGGCAAGGCCACAAAGAGCTTTATAGACATGCAGGAGAACCTTAAAGTCTAAGTGCATGTAATGCATGTGTGATTTGATTAAAAGTTGTAATGCGATATGTTTTCTTAAAAAAAAAGAAAAAGCTCAGTTATCACCTGGAGAAAAAACTAAACAGCTGGATTTCTTTAAGGCACAAAATCTAGAAACGAGCTGTTGTTTTCAAACACAAACAGGATTGAATCAATGTCGAAACAATGACAACAATCCTTTGCAACATGTTGATGCCTCTACGCAAAGCAAAAAACATCTGTGTGTGTTTATGTGAAAGGCCCCATGAGATCCCTTTCGCCTTGCCTCCTCGCTTTATCACACAAAACCATGGTAACCTGAAAAAGGAAGAGGAGAAGGAAGAGGAGAAGGAGATGAAGATGGAGGCCCAGAGGGACATACTGGCTCATCGTGGGTCGCTCTCAGTGAGGAGTAGGTCGACACTGCCTTTATTTGACAGCATTTCAAGATGGGTGTAGTCCTTTAAATCAAAGTCATCAAGGATAATTCTGGTTCTTAACTATGTGATTTACTTCCATGTTGTTGTGAGGATGGTACCCAGTGGGGACGGTTCTGACCGGCCTCTACGCTGTTGCTCCTCTCAACGAGGTGGTGGCACCTCCTCCCGGCATGGCCACCCGTCTCTGCTTCTCCGTGGAGTACCGACACGGCAGCGAGCAGCTCGTGGTCTCCTTGCTCCGCCTCGGCAACCTCCCTCCCCGTTTCCACGGCAACGTCACGCTGGTGGAGCTGCGGCGTCTCCCTGATGACCGGCGGCCCCGCCAGGCCAAGGCCCGGGGCACGGGGCCCGACCCGGAGTTCAACGACTGCTTTGTTTTCCAGGCGAGGAACACGGAACGTGAACACACGAAAGAATGATTGCAACCTTAAAGTCGCCCGATTATGCTTTTCCACTTTTTCCCTCTTCTTTAGTGTGTTATATATATTTTTATACATGTAAAAGTGTAAAACCTGAAATCCACGCCTAAAAGGAGTTACCCTCCCCCTCAGAAGCTCCTGAGCTGCCTGAAACGGCTGCATTGAATTCTCTCCTTCACTTCCGTAACTTTATGAGGTCACAATGTAACTTTATACTAATAATAATAATAATAATAATGGATTTCATTTATATAGCACACTTTAAAATACAATGAAATCTCAAGGTGCTGCACAGGGTAAAACAATCACAATAATCAAATATAATAATTAAACGCTAAAAACAATAAAAAAATTAAATAAATGAATTAATTTAATCATAATAAAATCTAAGAATATATATTAAAACTGAACATCGTTCATTATGAGGTCATAATATCATAATGTAACTTTATGAGGTCATAATGTAACTTTATGAGGTCACAATGTAACTTTATGAGGTCACAATGTAACTTTATGAGGTAATAATGTAACGGAAGTCACGTAAAATTCTCCGGCTAGTTCGGCCCTCAAACAACAAAAGGTTCACATCCCCCATGGTGTAGTGGCTGAGACAGCAGTCTGTCACCCAGGTGGCCTGAGTTCGAATCCCTTTGTGACCTGTTGTTCATGTGTCATTCTCTGGAGGGAGAGTTTTTTTAAATGTGTAACGTTGACCAATCACAACAGAGCGGGCTAGCTGACCAATCAGAGCAGACTTTGCTTTCTGGAGGGAGGAGCTACAACAGAGCATTTCAGAGAGAGGGTGAGAAGAGATGCTGCAGGACAGAATGATGAGAAAAACAAGGAGGATTATGAGCACTAACGCATGTAAACATGTTGTAACTGTAACTGGAGATAAAAATATGCACCCGGAAAATATCATAATAGGGCCTGTTTAAGGACAAAAGAACACATTCGTATCTCACACACTTCCTGTGTGTTTCCCTCCACAGGTGTCAGGTGTGTGCGTGCCTCAGAGCACCCTGAGCGTGTGTGTGCTGAGTGTGGAGCAGGACGGCAAACGCCACGCGGTGGGCAGGGTGCTGTTCCCTCTGGAGGGGGAGCTGGGCCAGGCTGGCAGGGTGCTCTGGAGGGACCTGGAGACGGAGGACCACACACAGGTACCGTGAATAAAGTACTTTTACTCAAGTACTGCTCTTGAGTACGAATTCAAAGTACTTAGTCTTAACTTGAATATTTCCATTTCATGCAACTTTATACTCCTCGACATATTTCTGACAGTGTTACTTACTTCTCATCATGTTTCTTCAAATTTGGGTTTTTCTTTACATGAAGAAGGATGTTCCTTTATGTGTTGAGAAAATGATTTACTTCTTTAGTAAATTTACTCTTTAAAAGCCAGTTGGATCAGCTGATAAATACATCATCACAAAGCTAAAAACAGGGTGTTTTCCTGAACCCATGACAATTTGACTATTTAGAGACACATGATTCTCACAGGACAGCGACATTACAAACATGTGATGACGTATATACACATTATATATATATGACATAATGCATTGCTGTAGATGAAACTTCCCAACAGTACATAAAGGAGGTTAAATTAACACAACCTTAAAAATCTACAACAGTAATATGCAACATACACACTAATGCAGCAGTAATATGAAAACAAAAACATAATTTATATTCATTTTCTGCATAATGAATACTTTTAATTCGATATTCTAAGTATGTTTAGCTGATAATATACTTTATATAATGCCACTACACTTTTAATTAAGTAAGGTTTCAATGCAGGACTTTTACTTGGGATGGGTGTTTTTATATCAATATTGTTATATGAAACTAGATATAGATTCATAGATTTGGGATATTGTCATATCGTAATATGATATTTTTGTTGTATTTTCCTGCTTTAAAAGGCTGAATTACAGCAAAAAGTGATGTAATTTTCAGTTCAAACAAGACTGTTCTAGCTGATCTATCATTTATTTACCAACTTAGTCATTATATCACATTTTGTAAATATTTTGTGAAGACATAAATAGTCAAAAATATTGATAGGGGGTTAACTTATCAAGAACATCGTGTTTTTTTATTTTCTCCGTATCGCTCAGAGTATTTGTATATTGTTGTATTTATACTTTTACTAAAGTAAAGGATCTGAATAATTCTTCCACCACTGACAAGTACACACAGAAACACACATTATATTTGCACAAAATTGGTCATGAAATCTTAAACTCATTTTGTGATCTCTTACCTGTGTCAGTGTTCAGAGCTGGGTGATGTGCAGGTTTCTCTCAGCTACAGTCCGTCTCTGCAGCGCCTCTCTGTGGTCGTTCTGAGAGCTCGAGGCCTCCAGCTGCTCACAGATGCAGGTAAGTCCATCAGGTTAAAACAGCTGCATGTGTGTCCATGTATGCACTGGTCATCTGACCTCTTCACGAGAATTAACACATCAAACAAATCTACTATAATCTAAACTAAGTCGCTGGAGTAACTTTGCGTCTTTATGTTTTCCCAGGTGTGTGTGTCCAGGTGAGCTTACAGATACACACTCAGGTGGTGAAGATGAAGCGCAGCAGCGTGGTGAAGAGTCAAAACGACCCCTATTTCCACCACAGGGTGACCTTTAAACTGCGCTCGCAGCACCTGGACGAGGCCTGTCTGAGATTCGAGCTGCAGCAGCCGAACGTCGTCCGCTCAGGTGAGAGGGTTAACTGAATGTGCTATCCTACTACATAAACTTCAGTACTAAATCAGCTGTTTATTCACCTTGGATTTGCTCCGTCTGTATTGTTCTCCCAGAGCCTCCGGCCCTGCTGGGAGTGCTGGTGTTGGGCCCCTTCATGTACGCCAGGGGCCAACAGCTGCAGCACTGGATGGACATGGTCAACACGCCACAGGAGCCGGTTGAACTGTGGCACGGACTGGGCAGAGCCACTTAAACACATAAAAACCTGTTCCGAAGGGGCAGAATACAGATGCACAGTCCTCAGAAGCTACTTTTAAGATAGTTTTTTTTAGTCTTCATTTTTTACATTATTTCTAAAGTTAATATCTCTTGTTTAGAACCAGATCCTTTAATAATCACCCTCACCTGAATCATACGTGAACCTTTCTACAGCTCAGAATCTCTTTCTTTCTTATGACATAAAATTCTACTCACATGTGGGAAGAAAACTGCTTTACTTTTTCATTAAAATCTTATCAACTAGATAAGATTGGACGTTGGATGTTTTTTTTTTTAACAAGCTCAATTTCGCAACTCCTAATTAAGTATCTTGCAGCTTGAAAGTGGCAGATAATTCATATTTTACACCTTTGTAACCTTTCACAGTATTATTCAAATATGCATAAAGGATTTAAAGGGAATTTAGGAGGAATAAGTGTCATTATTGCTTTTTCTGAATACCTTAACCCTTGTGTTGTCTTTCTGTATACACCACTTGTCCTAAGGGTCAAAAATGACCCGCCTTCACTAAACCCTTAAAATAAAGCAGTCTGATTGCATTTTAAACCCCAAATCACTTTGTGAATATCTATGTTTTTCCTCTTCACAGTGCAGAAAGACTGTGTTTAATCAGTGGAATCCACTCGTTTTTATTATCCTCCTGGACATCTGAATAAATCAGATCTAGGACCTGCTGGGCAGTGAAATGTGCACTCATGGCTACAGTAAAGAGAGCACTGGGTGTACTGTCATCTGCAGCACCTTTATGGCCTCTGACTGCTTTCCCCATTAGTGAACAATGCTTTCAAGAAAGGTTTCTTCTCTCTGATCCTGTTTGTGTTTCGTCTGTGAGCTTCAGTCAGGTGTGGAGTCGTGGAGGGGAGATGCTGCACATTCGCGAGAAAGTTCAAAGTTCAATCAGTAGCACACGTAATCTCAATTTCTTGTGTGTGTGTGTGTGTGTTTTATGGTTTCTGTAGTATGAATATTATTTTATAACTGCCGGGTCAGAAATGACTCCTAAAACAAGATTTGTACCCTGTTGGTGTAAAGCTTTTATGGAAATATGAGCAAAGGCAATGTTTAACTTTTTCTCATGTTGGGAAATTCATTCTAGGAAAAGTCATTGAATTTCAAGTTGAAAAAAGATGATTAAGGTTGTTTCCTATGCTGTTAAACATAGTGGCAGGTCATTAACAACACATCCTTTCTGTTCATAATTTAGAAACTGAACAACTATATATATATGAAATAAGCCTCACAACTTTTATATCTTATCTTCACATCTTATCTTCTTGTATTTATTGTCTGTGTCTGTGTAGTTGTATAGTATGTGTATTTATTGTCTGTGTAGTTGTATAGTATGTGTATTTATTGTCTGTGTAGTTGTATAGTATGTGTATTTATTGTCTGTGTAGTTGTATAGTATGTGTATTTATTGTCTGTGTAGTTGTATAGTATGTGTATTTATTGTCTGTGTAGTTTTATTGTCTGTGTAGTTGTATAGTATGTGTATTTATTGTCTGTTGTAGTTGTATTTATAGTTGTATGTGTATTTATTGTCTGTGTAGTTGTATAGTATGTGTATTTATTGTCTGTGTAGTTGTATAGTATGTGTATTTATTGTCTGTGTAGTTGTATAGTATATAGTAGTTGTATAGTATTTATTTATTGTCTGTGTAGTTGTATAGTATGTGTATTTATTGTCTGTGTAGTTGTATAGTATGTGTATTTATTGTCTGTGTAGTTGTATAGTATGTGTATTTATTGTCTGTGTAGTTGTATAGTATGTGTATTTATTGTCTGTGTAGTTGTATAGTATGTGTATTTATTGTCTGTGTAGTTGTATAGTATGTGTATTTATTGTCTGTGTCTGTGTAGTTGAGCTGCTGCAACACTTGAATTTCCCCCATGGGGATCAATAAAGGAATATAATAATAATTAACCTGAATTACAACAAATTACTTTTAGAGGCAGAAGATCCGGATCAGTCCTTGGTGTTGTCCTGTAGGGGGCGCCCTCTGCTTTACAATCATTGTGCGTTTGAACTCGGAAGTGAAAGAAAAGCATGACAGCATGGAACTGGAGCTGATTTAGAAGTGAATCTAGTTTTACCACCATGAAGATAAATGAGAACTCTTTACTGGAGGGAAACAAGGTCGTGCTGGTTCCTTACGATGCAGAGCACGTGCCCAGGTAACACCTGAGCACACCTGAGCACGAGCACACCTGTCTGTCACCTCCATCCATTCACTGTGATGCTTCTCTCATTGTCCTCTTCATGTTCTAATGTTCTGATTTGTCTCCTTCATTCAGGGTTAGAGGAAGATGCCTTCTATTTCTGACAAATTATATTTTTGACATTGATATAGTAAAATTAACTAAATAAGAATCAACTCATAAATTATGATTTATTTAGAATAGCTGCAATATGAAAGTGCATGCTTCACTAATTATAATCCAGTGATAATGTATCATTTATTTCTTAAATGGGCCCTTCTGCATCATGAATATTTACACTTTTGGTTAATTCTGTGTTTTGATGTTAATACTTTTGTACTTTATCTTAAGTTAGATTTTAAATACAGGATGTGTAACAGAGGATTTTACTTAAGAAAAAGATATGAGTTTGTTTTCCACCACTGGATACCTGTAAAACAAGTTAGACATGTTTTAAAATATAATAAATAAAGATAAAGTTATAAAGTTATCCGCCCTGCTGCATATCTGATCTCTGTCAGTCAGATCTAAATCATAATTGAAGTCTTTTTGAAAGTATTCAGCCATTTTTCCTATTGAAGTTTGTTATGAATATGATGAAAATGTAATTTAAATTAATCTGAGGACTTTAAGACTTCTCGTCCACTGTGACTTAAAGTTGAGACTGAAACCATCGAGACTGACCTTTCAATCTCAGTTTTTTGTCTCGATCACATCAAGGACTTAAGCACTTGTTTTTTCTGCCTGTTTCAGGTATCATGAGTGGATGAAGTCTCCTGAGCTGCAGCAGCTGACCGCTTCAGAGCCGCTGACCCTGGAACAGGAGTACGACATGCAGAGGAGCTGGAGGGAAGATGATGACAGTAAGCTCATCTTCCTACAATGTGCACACAGGAAATAACACTTTAAGTCCTTTATAAAGAGCCGACGTGTATAAAAACAAACATCCTTTTGCCCGTAACTTTCAATCGGTTACCATGGATATGATATGAAAATAAGAGATCATAAAGGTGTAAAACATTCAGACATTTACGCCAAGAAAAGCTGTTTCATTATTATAATCTGTCTTAATTCTGTCTTTCCAGAGTGCACGTTCATCATCTTGGACAAGCAGCGGTGGGCAGACGGCAGTGTAGAAGAGGAGCAGTGCATGGTGGGAGATGTCAACATCTTCCTGACTGACCCTGCAGACCCAACACTGGCTGAGCTGGAGATCATGATAGCAGGTGTGACGCTCGACGTGTAATCCTGAAGCTGAAGCTTTATAAAACATCTACAGTCAGCCTGTGCTCTGATATCTACACATTAACCTTTTATCTCTCTATTTAAACACTGCAGTTGTTTGCACATTTCATTTTACTTATAAAGTTTCTTGTTTTGAACAGAGCCGGGTCACAGAGGCAAAGGCATCGGGAAAGAGGCGACACACATGATGATGAGCTACGGTGAGCATCTTAAACGATCTGTCAGAAGGCTGGTTAACCGCTCATATTGTCAAGACGTGTGTTGTTACTTATAGCAGAGTGACAGAAAGTGAAAGCCACTTGAATTCAAACTTTTCTCAATTTGGTTCCCACTTTGCTTGGTTTCAGACCTCTTGAAACGCTGTTCAATTCCCTTTCAAGTAGCTCCTGTGTTGTGATCTTTGTCAGCTGTTTTTCCTTGTTGAAAAAATATGTAAAAACCATTGGATGAGATCGACGCAGCGCTACAGATTATGAATCGATTTACAGAAAGAAATCTTTAATCGTCTTATTTCTTCGATTGTTAAGAACAACATCTTCTCAACAGAAATGTCACAATCTGTGGTTAAACACTGACAATTGACTGAATTTTCAGCAAACCACAACTTTTGGGGGAAAATGGTGGAAGATGGTTTTATCACATGAAGATTCTACACGTAGTGCCTTTAAAATAGTTTAAGGAAGAATGTTTTTTCTGGGATTTTTAATCACGTTTTTCAGATCTGCTGCTGTAATTACCGACAATTCATTCTTGTTTCACTTCAGACTACATAAACTCTGGTTGCAAACTTTGAGTTACACTTTATAAATGATGGTGATCTCGTCTTCCTCCAGGAGTCACCAAACTTGGGGTCAAAAAGTTTGAAGCGAAAATTGGGCTGAACAACCAGGTCAGCATCGCCATGTTCAAGAAACTCCACTTCCAGGAGGTAATAAGATCAGAAGATCTCACCGTGTTAGACGACCCCAGAATGTTAAACGTTTTATAAGTGAGTATAAACCGTCGTCCTCGCGTCTGTTACAGGCGTCGGTGTGCAAGGTGTTCAAAGAGATGACCCTCGAGATGACGGTGGATGATTCTGTTCGGACGAGGCTGCAGGAGGACACGGCGGACATGAAGGAGCGAGACTACAGACAAACATGCAGCAACAGACGGGAACAAGTTTCACAGTGAAGTGGCGAGCTCCACTGAAGACTTCCAGCTGTGACGGACATCGTTCTTCACCATGAAGGAAAGTCTGATCCGAAAACTGGTGTGCTTTTAAACTTTTCAGACATTTTCAGCAGAGGTGGAAAGTTGATTTACTCAAGGACAATTATGAGGTTCTGCTTCTTTATGGAAGTATTTCTTAATGTTGGGTTATATTCTACTTTTCCACTGCTACATTTAAGAGGGAAATATTTTGCTTTTTACCGTTTCATTTATCTGACAGCTGGAGGAACTAGTTACACTGTTTGGCCAAAAGTATTCAGATACTCCTGCATGTGATGCTCTGCTGGAAAAGCTTTCCACAAGACAACAATCAGCCACAAGAGCTTTATTGAGGTCGGGCATTGATGCTGGGTGGTAAGGTCTTCCAGCTCATCTCAAAGGTTTTTGACCAGAGAAAAGTTAGATTAGAAAACTAATTCTTTATGGATCCAGCTCTGTGCAAATGGGCATTGTCATGTTAAACAGGAAATGATCTTCTCCCAAAGTTGAAAGTTTACCATTATTTAATGTTGCATTGAGGTTTCCCTTAATTGAAACTAAGGGCCCAAACCAAATAAACTACCCCTACCCCATATACTGTTGGTCATATATTGTTTATTTCAGATTCAGATCTAACTATCAGCATTAGATAAATATCTCATTTTTAAGTGTTACTTTCTGTCTGTCTTTTAGTTCCTCTTTGATTTTTCCTTCTATCATGACACTTCAGCACATTTTACTGACTATACTTGTTTACTTTTACTTGAGTAAAAATCCTGACTAAAACTTCTACTTGTGGAGTATTTTTTTCACGTTTTAGTATTGCAACTTCTTCGGAGTGCGTCTCACACCACAGATTAAACAAGGTGTTTATTAGAGAGCTTTAGAGGAGGTGGTCAGTGTGTTTTGTTACGTTTGAATGACTATCTTTTTGTTTCTAGTGTGTGAATTCTATCTGGATTGGCATCCAATTGAATCCACATCATTTGAAAACAGAAAACCACATGATTTAGTTTGAGTAAACCATTTTAAGATCCTTAAATCAAAGCAACCACAGGTGCATGTTTTATAGAAGCATGACAAGTAAAACAGAACTGTAAAATGAATGAACATATAAAAGTGAAAGGCCTTTTTACATTTGGTTCACTATAACGTCGGCTTATTCTAACTTTTTGGTAGTGATCTCCGGACCAAACATTTTAATTTAGAACATAATTTTTTCCCGTACAAAAACAGAGTGCTTGTTAATGGGTTAACAATGTTGACTAGAACATTTAAGTGCAGAATAAATCATGTAGGAACGAATATTTCCACTTTCTGGTGCACAACAGCTGAGGCCTAGTCGGAGTGAAACACATCTCTTACATTACCACAAACTAAAGCATAACATTTGTCTCATGTTCCTCCTAATTGCAACATTAGTCTGCTGCATTTTCATAATTTTCTCTTTCAAAACCGGAAGGCTGGTTGTTAAGATCTAATGCCATCTGACGTGGTTCATATCGCACAACATGACGCCAAATTTGATTGCATATAAATCTAACTTGTATCCTCTCAAATCTCAGTGTGCTATTTCCTCAATTAATAGATACCCCTAACACGTGCAAAGCTCGTGTTAGGGGTATCATCAATTTGACTTCCCTCTGCTCTAGTGGACGTATTGTGCATATTAGAGGAAAGTTTCATCGGACTAATGGTGACTGTGGTCGCTGGCTTTCACAGACGGCTCCCTCTGTCATATTAATCCTCATACCAGCTCATTCACATTAATGTTCCTGGTACTGACTGTGAAAGCTGATCCATCATGCAAATGGATCTGTTTCGAGCTAATGTTCAGCTGTTAAAAGCAGTAGTGATTTACTAATTCCTTAAATTGATCATGGATCCGTGTCAGTTCATCTTTGCATAAAAGGAGACTTTTGTTTATTTTTTATTTATCACTTTCAACTATCATCACTCGGAAACAGCAGTTGAGTAGTTTCACCATAAGGTCCCAGTGAGCTGTAATTCATATCACATGATCATCTTCTAAGCTGTTAAAGGAACAGTGAGTAGCAATAAGGGGAAATATATTGGCAGACATGGGATGTGATATTAATAAGTATGCTTTCTTTAGTGTATAATCACCTCAAAATATTAATTGCTGTGTTTTCGAAATCCTCGAATGAGCCATTTACTTAAAGTACAGAACATTTTTAAATTGACACATCAAGTCATTATATTTCTGTCCTGATATTGAATTGGAATTTTAAAATCATTACTAGCCTAGCGCCCTTTTTCAATGATTTTCAACATACTCTATCAAGACTTTTACTATGACATCGTTGTACATTGACATCTTACTATGACTTTTTTCGACATGCTATACTATGACTTTTTTTAGGACTTTATTTGTCATACTATACGTTTTTTTGAGATTCTCTTCTATGACTTTATTTCTGATTTTTTGACATCCTATACTATGATGCATTTATTAATTTTTTCGACATACTATACTATAAAAAGAGCAAAACTTTTGCACTCCAGTAGGACGACAGGTGCGTAGGAGAATACCTTAGGTAGACAATATAGAACAAAAACTCCCGCACACTGGCTTCTTCACTTGCGTATAAATGTATTTTTTTTAAATCAAATTATTTATTTTTTTAAATCAATTTTCTAAAAATGTATTTATGTGAGTGGGGGGAATGGGAAGTAATACAAGTTTTAAGGTTTTGTGGCATTGAAAAAGTCAGACTACCACCTAGAGGTGGCGAGGTCAGCATGATGACAGACTGTGGTCTCCGCTGTTGTTGTACAGAGCTGCCCAGCTGCCACAGTTCCTCATGGAGAGGGTGAGAGGGATTGTCCAGGATGGCTCTGAGTTTGGTCTTCATCCTCCAGACTCACCCACTGACTCCAGACTGTCCAGCTCCAGACCCACCACAGAGCTGGCTCTCCTCACCAGCTTATTGAGCTTGTTGGCATCTCCAGTCCTGATGCCACCACCCCAGCACGCTACAGCGAAGAAGAGGGCGCTGGCTACCACAGACTGGTAGAAGAAGAAAGAAGAAGCGCTGGCGACTGGCTACCACAGACTGGTAGAAGAAGAAGTTACCACAGACTGGTAGAAGAAGAAGAGGGCGCTGGTTACCACAGACTGGTAGAATGCCTTGAGCAGTTTATTGCACACATTGAAGGACCTCAGCCTCCTCAGGAAGAACAGCCTGTCTGTCCTTTCCTGTAGAGGGCGTCAGTGTTGTGTGTCCAGTCCAGTTTATTGTTGATCTGCACCCCAAGGTACTTGTAGGACTCAACCCTCTCCACTTCCCCTCCCTGAATGAAAACAGGGACAGGGGGGCTTCTGTTCCTCTGGTAGTCCACCACAAGCTCCTTGGTCTTGCTGATGTTGAGCTTCAGGTGGTTGTTGCTGCACCATGTGATGAAGCTCTCAATCAGTCCTCTGTACTCCTCCTCGTTGTCCCTGGTGATACAGCCAACAATGGAGGAGTCATCGGAAAACTTCTGGAGGTGGCAGGAACCAGAGTTGAAGCAGAAGTCCGAGGTGTAGAGAGTGAAGAGGAACGGTGCCAGTATAGTTCCTTGGGGTGCGCCGGTGTTGCTGATCACAGACTCAGAGACACAGCCGTCCACCCTGACGTACTGTGGCCGGCCTGTGAGGTAGTCTGTGATCCAGGAAGTGGTGTCGGGGTGCAGGTTCATCTCCAGCAGCTTCTCTCTCAGTAGGGAGGGCTGGATGGTGTCGAAAGCACTGGAGAAGTCAAAGAACATGACTCTCACAGTGCTTCCCTGCTTCTCCAGGTGAGAGAGGGCCTTGTGCGTCAGGTAGATGATGGAGTCCTCCACCCCGATGTGTGGCAGATAGGCGAACTGTAGTGGGTCCAGGAAAGCTGTAAGCTGGGTCCTCAGGTGCCGCAGAACCAGTCTCTCCTAGTCTCTAACTATTTGTGAGATATTAAACTATACTTTGACTTTTATATGATTTTTTCTTTTTGCCAGCAGGCTCAAGTTGGTTGGGAGCACAGAGGCCCTTTACATGAAGGGACAGGGATGCCTCCTGCAGAGGTTCAGAGGCTTCCAGAAGCCCGTTAAAAAAGGCTGGCTCAGTGATGGAGGAGGAACTGAGTTGGACTCTCTGGAGCCAGTGGCGGAGAGGATGATGCTGTCCAAGTTGGTTAGCATCCTGTACAACGTCTCTGGCCCCCTCCCTGACATGCTGGTTGAGAAGAGGAGTGTCTTCAGCCAAAGACCATTACCCCCAAGATGTTCCATTGAGCGGCACAGAAGATCATTCCTGCAAATCGCCATCAAACTTCATGGGACTGGGTGGCTGCTGAGGCCCTACTGGACTCTGACACCAACTCAATTGCATTCTCTGTAATAATGTGCCATACAGTTTTTGAACTCCTAATTTCATCCATTTTCATCAACATACAGCAAAAAGCACATTGGGTATGCATGCACATGTTTAAAGGCATACTTTTTATTACTGTTAAGTCTTACGTTACTACTTGTCTTTTTGATGATTGTTTGGGTGTTTTGCACTCTTCTTGGTTTAGCGTGGTTTTTATTATGTACTGTTGCTGAAAAATGTGAATTTCCCCACAGTTATGAATAAAGTATCAACCAATCACTCAATCAATAAAGCAGTCTGGCATACTCCCCTGTGAAAGTTTTCTGACTTTCTATACTATAACTTATTTCTGACATTTTTCGACATGCTATACTATGACTCATTACATAATACACAATGACCTTTTAGGAGTTTTTTCGACAGGCTATACTATGACCTATTCATCTTCTGTTTTTGAAGATATTTTTATGACTTTTTTATGTCATTTTTCGACATTCTATTGTTGGGGTTAAATTATGGAACAATGCTAGCATACATATAAGACTATGTAACTTATTTTTGGATTTTGTATCCAAAAGAAAATCCCAGGATTGTTGGATACTGACCACTCTTGGAGGACGAGAGAGAAAGAAGAGATTAATTTTTTTAAACATTTAAGTAACTGTTGATTCATCCATTTTGTTAGTTCAAGTCCTAACTCAAGGTGTATTTGCCTTCATTCTTATTTTGTAACAAAAACAGACAAAATGTTCAAATATTTCTTGCAGTGCATAGCCATTTATTAACGTGGACAATGTTTGAAAGCATGGACAAAGCTGTACAAGAACCACAGCAGCAAAGGTAGCCCCGACAAATGAAAAAAAGTTGCATTTCAAAAGATCAGTTAAACTGAAAGAACAGAAACAATCTGCCAATTGTTTTTGATTATTTTAGTTAAGAGATAACAAAAGAGAGGCATGTCAGACGTCGGATCACTAGTTCAGTATCAGCACTTGGTCCTTATTGCGCCATATGATTTAGGGAATTTGAGCAAGAGCGAAGTTAAATACAGTAACCACTGCACTCTTTAAAAAAAGATCATGCTTCTGTCTTTACAAAGTAAAATACCCTTAATAATTAAACATATATACTATATCACATAACAGATAACCTTTTTGTTAATTTTTGCTGCTGTTTTTTGTTTTTTCCCCATGCAGCCAGTGGTTTCCATTTTGTCTGTCCAGTATCCAAATATAAAATGAGGAAACTTTGTCTCTCGGTCTGTGTATTACTGCAGAGCCGCTATCCGATCTACGCACACTTGGCGGGTGTATTGCTGGGGACCCAAAGGACGTGCAGTGTGGAAGTTGGTGCAATTTGGACATGCAACACTTCAATATTAATAAACCTTGCATAAACAAGCGAACAGCGCTCTGTAGAGTAGCGGGGGCGGGGCTTCAGGGCATGTTGTCCGTTGTGGGCCTTCACAAGGCGCGGCTCTTTGTAGTACTAGTTAAAAATCTTTTTGCGGACTCTTGAAACTTGGTACAGATGTGTAAATTCATCCATCACAGTGAGCAACAAGTCTGGATAATATTTGTGTTTAAGTTTCAGAATATTTTTGTGGTAAAGTCGCTAAAGTGCACATTTGGGTTGAAATGTCTTGTTGCAGTAATTTTTCTTTAACACAAATTATTGCAGACTGTGATGGCTTCCACCTCTTTAGAAAGTTACCAGAGTTTTTAATTATTTTTCAGTCTGAATATAAATGAATGGAAACCAATGAGTGCAGGGAAAGAAGGTTATATCAATATCCAAAAGGTCTCAAACACAACAGCATGTTTTCTAAAATGGATATCTGTAATGTAGACAGTAATTCTAGCAAAAGGGGGATGCTCTTTTAAAACAGTTTGTGCACTGGGAAGGGTTTACATTAGAGCCTGACTGATACCGGATCTTTGAAGCCAATACAGATATCAATATTTGAGAAAAATAATTTGAACATAAATTTGAGCTGAAACAATTGGACAATTAATCCATTTTGTCGGTTGAAAGAAAAATAATACATAACTATATTTGTAAATCAATTCATCATTACAGGGAGCTGTAATGTAATGACAACACTGTTTCTAAATGAACTCAAACATATCTTTGGCATTTCTGGACTGCTGAAAGTTAGCTGACACTTTACTCACAAGATACTCCTTTATCTGTGATATGTTAAAGATCCACTCATGTATCAGTTGGGCTCTAGTTTACATGCCAGATGTGTGTGTATAAGCTGTGAGATTGTGCTGGTTTGACTGATTTAAGACTATAAAGAGGGAGGAGGCCACGAACGACTGAGGTCTACATTCATACAGCCTTCACTTCACATGCTCAGACAGCCACATCTAACACCGGCTTATGCACAACTCTGACTGGCAGTTAACATGTGACATGACATTCCAGTGCAGCAAAGACAGGGCCACCAGACCTGAACATCTCTCAAAAACACCCCACGCTTCATGAAATGCACCGAAACACAAACCTGGTCAAAGCGCAAAACATGTTTGATGGGGAGAAATTAAGGACGATGAGTCTTTTTCTTAAAAACAGACTGTAGTACAAAGAGGGTACAAGCGACAACAATTCCATAGGAATTTAAAAAGATTTTAAACACATCTGTCCATTCCCCCTTGTCTATCTGTACAGACTATCCAGCTCCCAGCACCAGAAACAGGGTGAGGGGATGCAGGGTTGCCCATCTTAATGATATTCATGATTTCTGCATATTAAAAAAAAATCCCAGGTGGGAGTGAAAACCTGCAGCTCTGGAAGTTGATGGCGGTAGATGAGAGTTTAGTTCTTAGACGCTTGTGTAGATTCAAGAAACTCATTTGCTGCAGACGACAGATTTTGCACCAGTTGTCTGACCACGCCCTCCTGCTCTTTGACCCAGGATAAGCCGTCGTCCACGGCGACGTTGACGGGCACACACATGGCTTCCTTCTGCAAGTCGGTCATCTTGCAGGCCGCGGCGACTCCTGCCAATCCCAGTAGCAGCAGGAGGAGGAGCTTGAACATCAGGCCAATGAGTGAACGTTGAGGTTTAGGCGCTGATTCCACAACAGCCTTTTTATCTGCCGAGAGGAACAAGAGTGGGTGATGTTAGAACGACTCCTAAAACACTAAAACAAACTCTTAGGAGAACTTTAACAGGGTTATTCAACACAAAGGAATCAACATCAACCAAGTACACAACAGATTCTGGGATCAAGGACACAACTGATATCTGAGAGTCAGCTGCCAAACATGATCAATGCAAAAGAATTTGATCACAATGCATCTTACAAAATCCATCTTTGCTTGCTGTTTGTTTTCTAGGTTTTCTAGGAATTGAATTGAAATTAACTTGGTAATAGAAGACATAAAATATCTCTTTAAGAGGTGCATCATCCAGACCTTTAGACTCACCTGCTGCCTGTCCGTTCTTTTTCTTCTTCTCCTCGCTCTTCTTCTTCTGTTGTTCCCGCGCAGCCACGGCCGCCATCTGAGCGTTGTACTCCTTCCTCCTCTTCTCCTTCTCCTCCGCCTTCTCCCGTTTACGAACCTCCTTCTCCCTGGCTTCCCGCTCCTTCTGCTTCACCTCCCTCTTCCTCTCCAGCTCTGATGGAGGGATGTGTTTAGATCATATGCATGTCAGACATTACTAGAACTGTATTTCTGGTTTCCTGCCATCAATAAAACGCACTTCATCATCAGCTGAAAAAACTCTTATGAGCCTACAAAAACACAATAACTACTATCCAAGCCTACTTACCAAGTCGAGAGCCAGAGAAATGTAATTAACTTATTAGTCTGAGTCAATATTATTTTCTGTATGATACTTCCAAAAATGAATATAACTTTGTATAGCAGACCTGTATTTTTTTCTTCTTTCTTACGACTCCTTTAGGTCGGGAGAAGCTGGTCTAAATAAGCTTAATGTACATAAAACTCCATCTTGACATGTTAATGCACGAGTATTTATAATTTAATGTCATATATAATACAGTCACAGAGGCAGAACAATTATTTCTAAGTGCAGGACTTATACTTAGACTATATACTTATACTTATACATGCATTGGTACTTTGACTAAAGTAAAGGATCTGAGTAGTTCTTCCAGAACTAGTTATTGACACTGTGTTACACACTTTGATCATGAGGGCAAGTCCGATGTGATACCTGAGGTTCAACTGTTTTCTATTTAATCAAGATCAAGCTGATTAAGGAGTACAAATCTGACATTTGATGCCAGATTTCAGCACTGTGCAAAAAAAAGATTTATGCTTCGATATACAACCCTTATGGTTAAAATGCAGTTGGTCTGAGGAAAATATTTTAAGGCCTCAAATAATTCTGTCTGATTCAAACCTTTTCCCCTCAAAAGGCGTTTCTCTCTTGCACGATCAACTTCATCCTGGAGACCTCTCATGTGCTGCAGAACCTGGAACAAAATCTCCTTTTGGTCATTCTTCTCTTTGTCAATACAATTCAATTGTAAACTTCAAAAAGGGCTTTATTGGCATGACAGCCTCAAGAGCAATGTTGCCAAAGCAACACCTGCCTCACCTTGGTGGCACACTGTTTGCACTGTTTCTCATCCAGACAGTCTCCTGCTGCCTTGGCCAGGTCGGCCTCCAGCGGGTTGTCCTTCAGATCCAACCACTTCAGACTCTGAGAACAAACAACATCGGTATCAATTAGGGCTGGTCAATAATTCAATGATAATTCACTGTCTCTCAATGGGATCATATCTTAATGAAATCATATATCTAGTTATCCTGACACACGGATAAATTGACTAAATTGATAATAACAAGCACATACTAAATGAAGTTTCTCAGAAAATATGATTATTTTGGACTCAAGTTCTTAACTCAATGAGAATTACTGAGTACTTTTAATTTGTCAAATAATTCATTCAATAAAAACATGTGGTTATTTCATATGAACTATTTATTTATTGAATATTAACATACTAAACCGTGATATATATCTTAATCGAGATATGAAATGACCTATATAGTGATAGAAGATTTATATCATCAAGCCCTAGTAGCGATCCTCTCATCTAACTCTTGGCAAGAAAGTCAATAAGCGTATAGAAATAACAATCAAAAAGTGAATTTTTACTAACTTGTGGTTTCCAATTTAAAAAATATTTTGTTCAGAACAGGACGACTGACAGAGAGGCCTCTCATAAAGCAGGGCAGCAGATGACCACAGTTTCACAACTGAGCAATAGGTGAACTTTACAATCAACAGAATTTCATAATATTTTAATACTGCACCAAAATGTGAAGGACCTTCTATTAGAGCAGCTTCATAATCTGACTGAAGTATGAACATCTAATAGTGGAGTGACAGCATTAGTCTTTATGTTGCAGGATCAGTAAATATAAATGTGTTTGTGTCTGGCACCCACCCGGAGCTGAGAGAAGCTGACAGGCAGGACAGTCAGCTTGTTGTTGTACAGGTCCAGATGTTGAAGGCTGGTCAGGTTCCCGAGGTCATCTGGCAGACAGGTCAGCTGGTTTTTACTCAGATCCACCTTCACCAGGTGGGTCAGGTTGCAGAACTCTGGCTACAAGAAGGAAACAGAGCCAAATCAAATTAGAACTCAAGTTCTAGCGACAGTGATAACGTTGATAAATCTGCAGGAAAAGTTTAAGGTTAGCAGGCTAAAAAAGAGGGTTAAGAACCAAGTGAATACAGAATATCACTATCACACTGAAATCCTAGAGTTTGCTTAGTGAGAAGATGTCGGAGACCAATTCCTCTACGATGGAATTTCCTAAAAATTATACAGTCAAGTCCCTTTAAATCGTATATGTATATATCATAAAACCACATCACAAATCTGTCTCACAGGGGTTTAAAACATCAAACACCCATTACCCTCAGACTCTTGATACATTAAAAGAAAACAGAAGAGGTGAAATCCTTCTTCTGGGATGAACAAAGTTACATTTGATCATTGTATTCCTCACTTCAATACTAAAACACCTTCATTTTGTGTTATTAATGAAGAAGAACATTAGAATTTTGCCACAATTGAGACAAATCCCTTATATTTCAGATTACGGGTACATTAAACAGGAAGTAGTAGTTGCATAGTTTTAATTTGAGAATTGCTCAGTAATTTATCCTTTAGAAACCCACAATACAAATCAAATATTATGTATGTTTAATTTCCAATCTAGGGTTCATAGGATCACCAGATACAAAATGATTTAATGTCATGTGTTCTCTTGACTTTTGTCTGGATACATTAACCTCTTTAGGCCTCTAAAGATACTTAAAACTAAACAATCAGAGGATTTATTATCGCTCTATGGATGAACTGCCCATAACCCAGTCCCACACTGAAAACATAATAATGAAAAACTGTACAAATAATACACATTACTTTGCGTTAAGCGGTCACAAGCTGAAAAGGTTGGGACCAATAGATTTAAGGGGTACAATGCTGTATTTTAGTGCAGAATGATTGTGTTTGTGGGCTGCACGGTGGTGTAGTGGTGAGCAGCAAGAGGGGCCCGGGTTCACTTCCCAGGCTAGACGGCCTTCAGGTGGAGTTTGCATGTTCTCCCCGTGTCAGCGTGGGTTCTCTCCGGGTTCTCCGGCTTCCTCCCACAGTCCAAAGACATGCAGCTAAGGTTCATTGAAGACTCTAAAAAGCCCGTAGGTGTGGATGTGAGTGTGAATGTCTGTCTATATATGTCTGTACCCGGCGACAGACTGAGTAGTGGTAGTCGTAGTGGTTTGTAGCACTTGTTATATTCGTATTAGTCTGTTGCAATTATTGTTTTCGTAGTAATCTGCCTCTGCACTATACTTTTGCTCTGGTTTATGCTTTAAGATGCTTGTTTAAGAAAGGAGATGCACTTATGACTTCTGGTGACTAGTAGTTCTCTTGAATACCTATGTTGAATACACTTCCTGTAAGTCGCTTTGGATAAAAGCGTCTGCTAAATGACTGTAATGTAATGTAATGTAATGACAATCAGGTTACGGAACATGAATGAGTGAATGAATGCGTTGGTACTTACAGGAAGGGAGGTGATGTTGTTGCAGGACAAGTCCACAACAGTTGCTTTGGTGAATAAAGCCTGTTTCAAAACACAGCATGCCTCAGTTTTAATTGTAGCAGTAAATGTACATTTAATAACAAGCTGCCACATCATGCCATCCTGATGGGAATCTGTAATATGTAATATGCATGCTTTAGATACTCACCAGCTCTCTGACTGGCACCTCTGTGAGGTTGGACAGGCTCAGGTCTGCTTCATTCCCACTGATCTGATCCTTCAGGTTCAACACTTTGCTGTTTTTACTCATTCTGGTGTCTGTGAGCAGAGAGGAAGAGCATGCACAGGTTTCATGCAAACACAGGTTTCATGCAAACACATTTAAACATTTAGTTATTATATATATTTCTGCAGATGCTTGTGCACCATGTGCTCACCTGTCCTGACAGCTGGGACTGTGTTGAACTGCTTAATGTGCAGAAAGTTGGTGGAAAAGCTCAGAGACGTGGGTGAGGATGTGTGTGTGTGTGTGTGTGTGTGTGTGTGTTTCTCTTCTGGCAGCACTGACTGCCTGAATGAAAATCCACGTCACTGATTTAAGGACAGCGCGGAGACGCGAACAGCGCCACCTGCAGCACCGGAGGACACAACGCGCACTGCAGGACATGTCAGGAACTGCACCTGGACAACTATTAATATACAATTAAGTCATTATTTAACCCTTTCATGCATAGAGGTCACTACAGTGGACAGCTATTCAAATGTTGTTTTCTTGTATATAATAATAATAATAATAATAATAATAATAATAATAATAATAATAATAATAATAATAATAATAATGCTGACCAGCCCCCCCCATGTGGATATACTGTACATTTTTATTCCTGTTCTATCTTTATTTTGTTGTATAGTATGTGTATTTATTGTCTGTGTAGTTGTATAGTATGTGTATTTATTGTCTGTGTAGTTGTATAGTATGTGTATTTATTGTCTGTGTAGTTGTATAGTATGTGTATTTATTGTCTGTGTAGTTGTATAGTATGTGTATTTATTGTCTGTGTAGTTGTATAGTATGTGTATTTATTGTCTGTGTAGTTGTATAGTATGTGTATTTATTGTATGTGTCTGTGTAGTTGTATAGTATGTGTATTTATTGTCTGTGTAGTTGTATAGTATGTGTATTTATTGTCTGTGTAGTTGTATAGTATGTGTATTTATTGTCTGTGTAGTTGTATAGTATGTGTATTTATTTATTGTCTGTGTAGTTGTATAGTATGTGTATTTATTGTCTGTGTAGTTGTATAGTATGTGTATTTATTGTCTGTGTGTGTTGTATAGTATGTGTATTTATTGTCTGTGTAGTTGTATAGTATGTGTATTTATTGTCTGTGTAGTTGTATAGTATGTGTATTTATTGTCTGTGTAGTTGTATAGTATGTGTATTTATTGTCTGTGTAGTTGTATAGTATGTGTATTTATTGTCTGTGTAGTTGTATAGTATGTGTATTTATTGTCTGTGTAGTTGTATAGTATGTGTATTTATTGTCTGTGTAGTTGTATAGTATGTGTATTTATTGTCTGTGTAGTTGTATAGTATGTGTATTTATTGTCTGTGTAGTTGTTGTATAGTAGTTGTATAGTATGTGTATTTATTGTCTGTGTAGTTGTTTATTGTATTTATTGTCTGTGTAGTTGTATAGTATGTGTATTTATTGTCTGTGTAGTTGTATAGTATGTGTATTTATTGTCTGTGTAGTTGTATAGTATGTGTATTTATTGTCTGTGTAGTTGTGTAGTTGAGCTGTGTAGTTGTATAGTATGTGTATTTATTTCTGTCATGGGGATCAATAAAGTTGAATATAATAATAATAATAATAATAATAATAATAATAATAATAATAATAATAATAATAACTTTATTTATATAGCACCTTTTAAAAACAAGGTTTACAAAGTGCTTCGACAGACAAACCAGCAAAACAGTGCAATAGAAGAAACATAGAAGAACAATCGTTAGGATAAAACTAAACAAAGAAACAAAATTAAATAACAAGTGACAATCAAATAAACGAACAAAATAAATAAAATCAAGTGAAATAGGTAAAATATATAATATATAATAGTAAAACCAAATGAAAATGAAACATTAAACGACATCACATGAAAGCCATTCTGTAAAAATGTGTTTTAAGAAGTGATTTAAAAGAGATTACTGATTAAGAAGCCTTATCTCCTCCGGCAGGTCGTTCCAAAGCTGAGGGGCCCTTATGACGAAAGCACGGTCGCCTTTGGTTTTCAGTCTTGACTTTGGAACAGCCAGAAGGGCCCCACCTGAGGATCTAAGGCTGGCTGCTCATACGGGGTCAACATATGCATGGGTGTTGATGGCATAGCTGCACATCAGCCACTACAGTTAGCGCTATTGTAGTGGCTGATGTGCAACTATGCCATCAAAAGCCATGCATATACAAGAAAACAACATTTGAATAGCTGTCCACTGTAGTGACCTCTATGCATGAAAGGGTTTTAAAGATGACAAAAAATAATATGCATGCATTTGTATATACACGGCTACATGTTTTAACATAACTGTCTCTTATTTATTTGCTTTGTATGTGTTGTTTTATGAGCCTCTGTGTTAAGATAAAATAAGATAAGATAATCCTTTATTAGTCCCGCAGCGGGGAAATTTACAGGATTACAGCAGCATAGATATAGTGCACGGCCACCGTAGTCAGGAGCGTCAGGAGTAATACACACTGTGCTTCACCATCACATCAC
>NC_072453.1:17844072-17856572 GCF_027596085.1 Anoplopoma fimbria
TGAGACGTTGATATCTGAAGAGGATATAGTAAATTCAAATGTTTTTTAACGATAAAAAACATTTGAATTTCTAAAGCTAACATATTCATCATTAAGTTGATTATTGATTATATTTTCCAGAGCGTTCGCTTTCCCCCAAAATGAAACCAAATGTCATTAAATCAGCTGCATTCTGGACTCAGCAACAGTGTGAGTAATTAGATTAGATTAGTAGATTTTCCCTTAAAGTTATTAATAAATGGCACCACCTGCTGACTTTTTAGTGCCACCACTACAATCTGACTGGTAACAGAATACGGTGTTAAGTCTCCCTTTTGTTAATCATTATTTTATGATACCTTAAGCCTCTTTAATTCAAACTGCTGTTTTTCAGGGGAATAAAAAAAACTTTATTTTAGTGAAGGCTAGAGGACCACATGTTGTTTGAGTGGAAGGAGTAGTATCCCCTATAATCTGATAAGAAATAATCTTCAATCTTAACATTTTCATTTTCTGTTTGCAGTAGTTTAAAGCCTACAAAGCATTTCTCTTTTGAATGCTGTTATTTCTTTGGCTTTCCTCAGTGATAAAGCACCTTCTAGGTACTGAGTTGGGTGTGTGCAGAGTTTAGTGTGGTCTGTTACCACAGGGAGTCGTTGTTCTGCAGGAAATCTGCAAACTTTGGGAAGTCAGTCTTTCCACTGCAGCTTTGAGGATTCATTAAATATCTGTCGTGTGTCTGTGTGGTTGTTTTAATACAAACAGTATGAAGAAGATTAGCAAACCAGTGCATGACGAATGGAAAGAATTCAAAGTGAAAATCAAATGATGACGAGCTGCTCCACTCCCATCATGCCTTGCGTCACAATTTAAACAACCTACCACACCAGTGGTGAAGCCCGTGTCTCCGGTAAAGGGCTGACGTCTCCATGGAGGTTCAGCAGATCTCTTGGTTCTCTTCAGATCGTATAAATCTTTCGCCTTTTACTAAAGATTTCCGTGGGGAGGACCAATAAGAGTACAACTCAATTTTTTGATGCCCTGCGTATGTGGGGCTTCCTGAAATGTATCAAAGTAAATAAATGAAGAAACAATGTTGCATTGTTGTTGTGACTCATGTAACTCTGTATTGTTGCACATCCCATCATCACAACTGTCTGATCACAGGAGCATTGTGGATCAGGAGGCTGAAGTTCTGCAGGAAGATCAAATAAAATAATCCATCATTAGTCCCACAGTGGAGACATTTACAGGATTACAGCAGCATAGAGAATTATATTATAAAAACTGTATTATAAATAAGTAATAAAAGAATATTAAATAAGTAAAAACAAATTAAAATAAAATCCATAATAACTAAAAATATTGAATATACATATATAAATACTCACTAGTAGAGTTTAAGATCATTTTGCATTCAGGGAACATGCTCATATGAAGGTGAAATCATAGTCATAGACAATTGTTTGATTAAGTTTGTCTGATATTTGTTTTGAAGTCTCTATTAACAGTGGTCCTCTAGCCTTCACTAAACTAAAGTTTGTTTTATTCCCCTGAAAAACAGCAAAAGTTTGAATTAAAGAGGCTTAAGGTATCATAAAATAATGATTAACAAAAGGGAGACTTAACACCGTATTCTGTTACCAGTCAGATTGTAGTGGTGGCACTAAAAAGTCAGCAGGTGGTGCCATTTATTAATAACTTTAAGGGAAAATCTACTAATCTAATCTAATTACTCACACTGTTGCTGAGTCCAGAATGCAGCTGATTTAATGACATTTGGTTTCATTTTGGGGGAAAGCGAACGCTCTGGAAAATATAATCAATAATCAACTTAATGATGAATATGTTAGCTTTAGAAATTCAAATGTTTTTTATCGTTAAAAAACATTTGAATTTACTATATCCTCTTCAGATATCAACGTCTCATTTATTTAGGTAATAATAATAATAATATTATTGTTATTATTATTATTATTTTATTTTTATTTATTTTTCTTCATCCAGACCACATAAGACCATGTCTAGTTTAAAAAACCTCTACGCCCAAACTTGTAGGACCCAGAGACCTTTATTCTATTTATGAAAACAGGCGATTTGAGTGAATAATAATGATAATATCAATAATAATAATAACACATTTTATTTGTATATTGCTTTAAAAGGTACTCAAAGGCACTTCACATGGTAAAGGCAAGCAATAAAATAAATAACAATGTAAACTAGCATTCATCAAGGAATAAAATCTGTCAAATCTGTTTGTGGAGTTTTACACACTTATTTAATAGAAGACAAGTCAAGAGATCAATAAAGTTATTGCAATTCAGCCTGAGGGGGGAATAACTTCTATATGCGAGATAGCAAATTATACAACTTTATTTAAAAAAAAAGTAAAATTCAGTTTTCTCTGAGATGTGATATTTATTTATTAAACAGTAACATTTGAATACAAAAAAAGAAATTGTAAATACATATAAATAGCGCCAATTTTAACAACCATTTAAAGTTATAGTTTTCCCATTAATCATAAGCCAGTTACTGGATGATACAACTTTGAAAACAACAACAACAACGAAAAGAAACCCACACACACACAAACTTTGATCAAATGCTGATCAAATCATTAAATTCAGTTTCACTCTATTCTAATACCGTCACACTTTTATTTCTTCCACATTGACCCACTAAAGAAGGAAGTTAAACACCTTAGTAAGTCTAACTATAAAACCAAACAATAGCCTGCAGTAAATGACAGAGATAAAATATTAAAAAAACATTAAAAGAAAAGGAAACATACAGATATTTGACGTTGTATAGAGACACTGTTTTTCTATTTAAACAGAATAAAATGACAAAAATTGACCCTATTATAAATTATATAGATAAAGAAACTATTTAGTAGGAAAAGGGATATCATTCACAAAAAAAAAATCTTTATGTACTTTGATGATTACAACAAAGGAACTTCAATATTTCTGCTTTAAAATGGAATAATATTTTTATTGCTTATTTATAATACTTGTTTTTCTTATTTTACTTTATCTTGTTTTTCTTTTACTATGGCCACGTCCACATTAACCCGTTTATCAAATGAATCTGCATATCTTTTTCTGCGTTTGCACCGAGCGTCCACACTACACAGCGTTTTAGGGCACCGAGGACGGAGAAGTTTGAAAACGCTCCCGAGGACGGAGGCCACGTCCACACTAACCCGTTTTCAAATGAATCCGCATATCTTCTACACTTTAAATGAAGTCTACAACATTTTAATTAGAGATGCTTATAGACAGCTGCTTCTCCCTCTTTCCAAGTTGTTATGCTAAGCTAAGCTAACCACCTGCTGGCTACATGTTTAACGGACAGATATGAGAGTGGTATGGACTTTCTCATCAGAGCCTGGAATTTCGTAATTTTAGGGGCAAGGCCACTTGGCCTTTGGAAGCAAGTGCATCAAATAAAAACAATGATTTGTATTGTGAGGTTGATATATCTGGAAAAAAACCCTCAACGAGCCAAACCAACTTTCAACCGTGCTGCATTGATTTGTGTTTCTGCTGAGGAGGCCTACTTCATCCACTGACCTGATCATTCATGGCATTTTGCTTGGCGATTTTGTCCCCGTTTCTGACTCCAGCCTTTGATACAGCTTAAGTATTTTGCTGTCGTGTAGTTTTTTCCACACATTCTTCTCCAGGATATAGTCGTGGTTGGAGTACAAAATTACTTTGGTTTTAATATGCTTCTCAACATAGTAGGTAGAGTATTTCCTGAAGTCCTCAGTGATGAATCCATATGCACTCACCTGTCAACGTCAAACACAGAACAGAGACGACTGAGAGTAACTCACAAGAAGAAAAAGATTGGTTTAAAGAAAGGTTTGACATTTTGAGAAATACACTCATCCAATTTATGGTGGAAAGTTAGATGAGAGGATCAATCACTCTCTTAACCGTCAGAGAAATTGGCAGTACAGCCAGCTGATGATTAGCTTAGTTTAGCTTAGCATAAAGGCTGAAACAAAAGGAAACTGCTAGCGTGGCTCTGTCCGAAGCTAATCTGCCAGTTAGTGGTTTTACAGGTTTTTTTGTGTTGGAATTTATGAAGAACATACTCTATAAACCCAGAGTGCCCAGCTCAGGCACATGCCAGCTAAATGACGAAAGGAATGCTGGAAAGTCGAAACTCATTGTTTCTATTGTGTAAGGCACACATAGACATACAACAATGTCAGTTACTCAAAGGCTTGTAAATATTAAGAGTTTGTGAAAATGGGTGCAAAGTTAGGGAATAAGGACAACAGGAGGAGTTGAAAAGGGTTTTTCATTAATGAATGAATAATACACTTCAAATTAAATCTATAACATGTTCATTTGTGAGCTTTAGAAATGCTTATAGGCAGCCTTTTCACCCTCTTTCCAAGTTGTTATGCTAAGCTAAGCTAGTCACCTGTTAGCTACATGTTTAATGGCCAGATATTTGAGTGGTATGGATCAAATAAAAACAATGATTTGAAGTTAACGGACATATTTAACTAAAGTTTAACTTTAAATGTAAGGGTTAAGGGTGATCAGTGAAAGAAATACAATCTAAAAAAGCAGGTATGTCATAAAATTAGCAATATTTGCAACATGTTTATTGTTGTTATTTCCTACTTTGTTGTGCTGAACCCTACGGACAAAATAATAACTGTTTAAAGTACATTTATGATCAACATGGATAAAGATTTTTGGCTGCGTATTATTTGGTAAAAATACATTCATCCTCATAATTATTTTGTATATATTTAATTGACAAGAAAGTAAATTAGCACATTTCTCTGAATGTCAAACTATTCTTTGAAGAATTGATAAACTGTACATATTTAGAGTTAATGTCTGTACATTTTTGTAAGCATACTTCATGTTTATAGAGGTGTGGATACCTACAGTATGGTCGACATGTGGACAAGTTTAAATAATATTAACTTACAGTGTCACAGGTGTGCAGAGCCAGGAAGAGAGTGAATGCCCCATTGGTTGGTCTGACTATCGCCCAGTGTGGATCATTCAGGTGAGGAGACTTTAAAAACCTGTGGACAATGAACAGTGTTAAAAATAAACATATATTTAAAAGCAAGACAAACCACAGCTTCTAAATAGACCATTAAAAGTGTCATGTTAGCAAACCTTTCACTTATTGTTATTGTTTGATTTAATTTCCTACTTGCCTTTAATCCTATTTTTGAGAAGCACTTTGGGCTGCATCTCGGCTATGCAATTAAAATAGGTATTGTAATTGCTATAACAAAACATAGAATGTAAAAAGTTTGGGTAGGATTTTGAGAGGAGGGTGACCTGTTTCGAACGTATCTGAGGAAATCCTGGTGCAGAACATAGAAGCGGGTCTCATTGTACTGTTCGGCATAGTATGTCCACGGCCTGCAGGGTTGAAATACAGGGTCAAGAGCTAAACACAAAATAAAGGATTATTTACTTTCACATGTATAAGGTTTTTAGATTCATCCTTTAAATGCAAACTTAGATATTCAATGTATTACAGCTTTTTTTTAAATCGTCAATGTCTAAATTTCCTTAAATTATACACCACAACACCCCTCTATAACTCATAACATGTAAGCTCAAGAAAATGTACTACATGGTGCCTGCTTGCTTTCCTCCACTAATGTAGTATTTGTTTAGGGAAATTATATGAAAAATAAATCAGATATTAGACTGTTTCCATGAGCATGAGGACCTGGCAATAGGGCCGGGCAGTGTCCAACCTTTGTTCCTGTCCCATACAGATGTCCAAAGATGTCTCTGCGTCTGCTAAATGACTGTAATGTAATGTAATGTAATGTCTCCTCCATTGTCGGATGCATCGACATAGACAACAAGAAGGAGGACTGATGGGGAGCTTTGCACAGATTGCAACAACATAACCCCAAAGCTAAATATGAGCAAGATCAAAGTGCTGCTGGTGGAATAATGTGTAGCGCTGTCAGAGGGTGGAGCACAAAACACAAAGAGAAGTCTCGGCTTGTCCTCGACTACTACAATCAAAAGAGTTGATATTCACCTCTTGTTTTTATATTGCCCAGCAGTGACCGTTTGGTTTTTGAAAAGACCCTCCATCCAATTGAAGTCCCTCATCCCCTCAGGAATCATTACGTACTTTATACCCTGCCAAAATGGACGAGGATGACAGATTAGTGTGCGGATATAAAGCAATAAAATATCACATGTTTCAGTCGAGTTTGAGTACCTCATCATCAGGGATGGATTTGTATCCGTACTTCCGTAGAAGATACTTAGACTGAGTGATAGAGTGGGCGGTGTGAACGTACACCGAGGTCCTGTTTCCTACGTCCTCCTCAAAACCTTTGGTGATTGCACCGTTCATCCTGCCGCAGAGACACAAAAATGAATTTTCTTTAGCTCAGAAATGAATCAAGTTTATTGAGTGATCAAACATTACTGTGGTTGTCAGTGCTATCAGTTAGGTTGAACTTTAATTCAATGCTGTAGATGCACAAACAACAGTGTGGTCACGGCAAATAAATGTAAGTCGTATTTAAACAAAACAAAAGTGACATTTTGAGACATCTGAGGTGTGAACAGACTGTACTTTACTATCTGCTAGACAAGAAGTCCTGGTTGCATAGATGGATTTAGGAGTTAATCTAGGATTAACTTGCATGCTGAAGATAACCGGAGTAACAGGACCGAAGAACTGAGTTGGTGAGGTCATCAAGCTGCAGTTCCGATTGCAAAATGACAGTTGCAGACTGGTTGCATTGATGGTGCGTTGATTTGTTATATGTATGATTATTGTAAAGTTGCACAAGCTGTCAAGTTAAAGCTTAACCGAAAGCAATGTCTTCAAATAGCCAGGTTAAAAAAACTCTACTTGTAAGACCCAGTCTAGATAAACAAGTAGACTCCGCTGTAAAAATAAGTAAGTCTAATTCTAATGACTGGCAGCAACTGCCCAAAACAAGCGGTAAAATAAAAGTAAAATATCCTAATTCAGAAATATTTTCAAGAACAATAGCACTTTAACACACTGTTGAGAGGTTGTATGTACAGAAGGGAGAACATGTTTCAATGACATGTGTACACAAAGCATATCCTTATGAGATTCCTGCCCAGTAAATATTGACCTGGTAATTATAGAGAATCATAACCGCTCCTAATGTCACGGTGTTTTATGACCATCATGCATAACCTGTTAGATTGGTTTAAAACATAATTACAATACGGGCCCAACAAACCAAATCAATGGGTTTCTTTCTTACCGAAAAACATAATCGTGAGCATCAATTTCTTTCCCCATTTTAGAGCCATTGAGGATTCCTCCCATGCCCACCACAGCACAGCTCATACACCGGTCACTGCCTGGCTTTGGAAGGAGTAGTGGCTCATTTGGCTTGGGGATCAACTTCGCTCCAGCCATCACCTCTGCAAAAATAACAAAAAAAAACATGGAAAAAAACATGCAAAATAAGATGCAACATAGTTCACAACAAGAACATTTTCTGCAGGCAAAACTCAAAAGCATTATGCTTATGTGTTGAGGTGGTTGCTATCCAGGCGAAGCAGTTGTGTTATACATAAAGCAGCTTTTCATACTCACAATGTATTTAATGACAATGTAAAAGGTGTCGCTCATAGTGATGAACCGGAATGATTTTCAACTAAATCTACTCATTGCTTAGCTGTTTCCAAAGAAAAAACTCTGAAAAACCCACTGTACACCACCTTATCAGCATCAAATATCTTTTTCTCAGGAGTTGGTGGAGACCAAAACTGAGTTAAAAGGGGAGTGAACATCTCTTCACTCCAAATGAATGATATTATTGCTGTGTGTGGATGTGTTAATCAGCAAAAACATGTTTAGTTTATGAAGGGGATAATGCCAAATGTTTTGTAAGCGGACAAAAAATATTTATTTATTCAGCTTTAAACATTCAATCATTTGCTGTCAGAACATTTAATTATATTCTCATGAGTAAGTAAGAGAAAAAGAGAAAAATGTTCTCTAATGAACCTTGTGTAGCATTTAAGGGGATCCATTTGCAGAAATGGAATAGAATATTAATAAGTATGTTTTCCTTAGTTTTTTTAATTACTGGAAAATGAGAATTGTTGTGTTTTCATTGCCTTGGCAAATGGGAGAATTTCCAGTTGGCTGCAGTCTGCAACCTCACCATTAAAAGCCTCCAAATCCTACACATTGCACCTTTGAAATATCAACATTTAAAGTACTCGTTATGCAGAGGGAACTCTTTGTCATCTGTGCCTGAGTGAGTGTGCAGACTTTAATCTGCAAAGTTAACATTGTCAATATTATCCTACGAAATGTTATGTTGTCGGGAAAACATGAAATAGTGATACTGAACTAAAGTACATAAGTACACTCGACTCACTCGAGTCTGTTGAGGTGAGGCGATGACATTTTTAATTTAGACACACCCATCTCATAGCACATATCTAAAACACGTACCATCATGGTTGAACTCCATAAAACCGAAAGGATTGTTAAAATGTGAAAGCCGGTTCCACTCGCTCATGTTGATTTTGTGCATGAACAAACGTATGTTGGGGAGGAAAGCCTTCTTGAAGCTTTCATCCTGAGAGTTTCGCAGAGACTTGGCACATGTCTGAGAATGTAGGACAAAATTGTAAATTATAAAAATAAAAAATCAATGTGGCTAAAACCATTGATTTAATGAAGCCCCCTTACAGCTGTTATAGAGGAAACAGCAGGAAAAAAGCCAAACAAATCCAACACATTTAAAAATGAAATTGAATGAATTGCAGCAAAACTTTAAAGGAGAAGCAAACAGAAAATCCATGCAGCTCACACCAAATGCACACAACTGAACACATAGCTGCGCAGATTACCTCACTACCTGCAAAGTTAATACATTTATTGTGATTCTGTCCTTTCTTGTCTTAGCATGCTTACTGTCTGCCTGGGTGGAGCATCCTGGTTATAAATATCCTCAAAATCCCACTCAGGAAGCTTCTTGAAGGATTTTCTGGAGAGGACAGGCATGGGAGTCTCCGCCACAGCGCCAAGTGTAGAGCCTCTGGTTTGATCTTTTTTTTGCTTTGTCCCTGGGTTTGTTATTGTGGAACTAGATCTTTTTGTGGTAAGTGTGAACCCAATGGGGGGTGTAGTCCAGTTTCCTTTTACATCCACCAACTCAACTATTTCCTCATCTGCTTGTCTGTTTTTTCCATAGAAAGTAGTCCATCTGATGTGGAAATTTGACAAAAGAGCAATAGATATCCAATAATACAAGTATCAGCAAGAGTACTCTACGTGGAAAATGTGCTGATACACATTTCTTTGATAACAAGTTAAGTACTTAACCAGAAAACAGATAAGAGATTCCCCTTAAGTCGTTCTAAACAAAACTTACCCGTTTATTGATAAATGTTCCCATGTAAGAAGACAAAGGTCAATGCAAACTGAGACCACAAGCAGTAAAAGAAACAACCTGTAGGTTTGGATTGCCATTCCCTGAGATTGAGAGCTGGAGCTTATAATGTTTGATAAAATATTGACAAGTGTTTGTGTTCTCTACTGATATTTGTAGACAGGTGGCAGTTGGGCAGGGCTACAGCACAGTTAGATGATATGCATGATAAAAAGAATGAATCATGACGGGAAACGAACAGCACCCCGGTTGGATGGTTTATTACACAGTAAAGGGGCGGTAACGCAAGGGTGTGTATTTACAGGATTAGTACCTGTTACAGTTTAATTGATAACATTGAATAGCATTTAAAAACAAGTTAATACAAGCATTTTGTGCGCTTGAGAGGTCTTAGTCTCAGATGGAGTAGAGTCTGAGCTGCTCCTCCATCTCTCCATCAGACACATCCCCAAACGTCTCCTGGTTTTCTTTCAGCAGCTGGAAGATGGCGGCCAGCTGCTCACGTTGCACCCTGGGAAAGAAAAAGAAATATCAAAAGGAATTATGAACATTCTTTATCAACAATGTTAACCAGGTGCCTCTGAGACTGTTAGAAACAAAGACCAGTGAACCTCGACCAACCGTACTGGTGGACTTCCTCTTTAAGATTAATTCAATTCGATTCAGTTTATTTTGTATAGCCCCGAATCACAAATTACAAATTTGCCTCAGAGGGCTTTACAATCTGTACACATGAGACATCCTCTGTCCTTCCCTATTATTAGGTCATACAACTGTCAGTCACATTACAGGTTAAACAACTGTCAGTCACATTATAGGTCATACAACTGTCAGTCACATTATAGGTCACACCACTGTCACTTTTGCCTTGTAATTTTGTCCTTAATTGTCTTGTATAGTTACTATTTTAACTTAAATCTATTTTAGTGTTATTATACGTCTTGTTAGGTTTTTTTTTAAACTCTCTTTATTTATCTGTATTTTCTTTTTTGCTGCTGCTGCAACGACTAAAACAATGTCCCACGGTTACATTTGCAGCAGGGTGATTGCTACATGACCAGCATCAGTCGGATGTGAGGTAAAGGGCTTGTCTAGCATTTTAAAACATTTTTATTATTTTATTATTGATCCATCTACAGCCCCAGAGAGTACATGAAATACAGGTCCTCTATCAGTGCTGCTGTTTTAAAATCCATCCATCCATCCACTTCCTTCCGCTTATCCGGGGCCGGGTTTTAAAATCCTCTAACATGAATATCATCCCAGCCGTCTTTCCTCCTGACAACACATAGAACAATAAGATGCGTGTCTCAATAAAAGCACAAACATTACATTTACTCGTCAACTCTCTCCATTCCAGTTACACTGAGTCCTCCTTGTGGCAGAAGAGAGGAAGAATCCTGAGAGGATTAATTAACACTCTTCTGTCAGAGGTGACGACTGGAGACACGCTCAACACCTGCTGTGACGCCTGAGAACCACACGTCTAATGAGGAATAACGGGGATGTGGGATGTGTATCAGTCGCTTCATGGCCACTGAAGGGAAATAAAAAAGAGCCGATGAGGCCGAAATCACTGCTGAGAATGCAAAATGGCTTTAGAGTAAGTTTTCACACAATGGCCAGAAAGTGACTCCCCCTGAGATATAATAACTCATACTTTACCACATAATTGCTCCTTTTTTTCAGGCTTACAGACAGTAAAAGTCTGTGTTGGAGTGTTTCCTGCAATGATAAAGGCAGGGTAATGCAGATACATTATAGAATATAAAACTTCTGCCACTGAACGCTTGGTGTGGTTTCTCTGAGTCTCGTGTCATTCATCCCTCAGCTAACGCCTGGCAGAGAGTCAATCTGGCCTTACTCAGTCTAGCCTGGAGAGGAGAGCCGACACAGCAGCTAAACATGGAAAGGAACGGCGACAACACACAAACACGTGAAGACGGCGTCGGGGAGATTAGAGGGAGGAGGAAGAGGAGCTGACGCTGGAGAGAGGAAGAGCAGGTACGTGGAACAACAAGGGAACTACATTTGACATTTGATTTTCTGCAAAACTTTGGCAAAGAATCTTTTGGACATCAAAGTAATTTTGTTCTGTTTGAGTATTTTTTGAAGGAGAGAGGGGGATATATTCTGTATATATATATATATATATATATATATATATATATATATATATATATATATATATATATATATATATATACATATATATATTCTGTCAGTTTATATCATATTTTAGTTATTGCTGTATTTTTTATGTTTTTGTACCTATTTATTATAGTCCTTTCGATCCTGTTTTCTACTTATGTTTCTTATTTGTTTCTTTGCACCATCCATTCTGCTGATGTATTCCTGCAAATGTCCCTGCTGTGGGACTAATAAAGGATTTTCTTATCTTATCTTAAATAAAGCAGATACGTAATGACAAGTAAAGGTGTACAACTCTCAATTTACTATATGTGACATATTTGTGTTCTTTTCCATAGGGCGACCCTTTATATAGCTTTATTAACTGTTAATACATTCTTTAATAATGCTTCACCTATGATCAGCCATAAGCCATCAATCAGAAGAACTTTTGGGTTGCCAGGTTGACACTTTTCCATAGCGCTTTAATTCATCAGGAAGGCCCCTCCAGTGCTCTTGTTCTTATTAAGAGCTTAGGAACTCTTTATGAAGGCGTGCATTATCAGAAAGTGGCGCCCATATTTGTAGTTTTTACACTGACCTCCGCTCCTCCTCCAGCTCCTCCGTGGACATCATCATTTGCAGGTGGTGGGATCGCGCCTTTCCAGGGACGTACTTCAAGGAATCGTTTGCATTTGATTCCTCTTTATCTGATGAAGCAGAAAACACTTTGATGAGAAACCTCAACCTTTACTTCAAAGAAGAAAATGAAAGTGGTATACATTTGAATATTTTAACATTTTCAAAGTGGGTCAAAGTGCTCACCGTTGCTCTCCGGGCTCTCTATGGCTCCTTCAGTCTGCGGGTATGAGAAAGCACACTTTAGGAGCTGCTTATCAGAGAGCCCAATGAACGACCTACGACTGTTCACCGACGACGCCTCGGACAACGAGTCCGCCTCTAA
>NC_072453.1:17861572-17864072 GCF_027596085.1 Anoplopoma fimbria
GGGAATGAAACACACAAAAAGAAAATCATTCATTAAGCAGCCTGGACTGCCCTTTAAACCCTTCACTAGGAGTCACACTGGACCCAATTAAAAAAAAGAAGCGAGCAGAGCAGAACCAGTTATAACAGTGGATAAACCACAGAGGGGGGAGGGGGGGAGAGGAGGGAGAGTAAAGAGAAAAAAGGAAGGAGGAGAGAATCTGTACAGCACATGGAGGGAAGGAGAGGTCACAAGACAGGAAGAGGATGGATGATCTGCCACACCTGTGAGCTTACAAACCGGCAAACGGCAGCGGAGGGTCGAGCCCCGGAACAGCGCCGGGCACTCAGCACCGCAACACGCCACACCATGTCACCACCGCACTGCACCGCATCTTAACAGCTAACCAGCATTACTCAACTGCTACACAACTGCGCCTAGTGCACAAAAGATACACAAGAAAGAGGGTTAGAGTCATAGGAAAGCAACTTTAACCAGACAGAAAATAGAGATTGTACAGAAAGGAAAACGTATGCTGCTTAAATAGCGAGTCACAACATTAAGTGGCACAGCGATACTTTGATGTTTTGCCTTTACAGTAAGCCAAAGAGTGGTAAAACATAGCTGTAAAGGTTTTGAACATCCAACAGGACACCCTGCAAATACAACTCTTTCATAAGAATCTAGAAAGTGTGTTAAACAAGGGATTTCATTAAAAATAAATTTATATTAATTTCCAAAAAAAGTACAATTGTAATAAAAAAACAAAACACAATTTAAATGAGAAAAAAAAAATCCCTTTCTAAATGCTCAACTTTATAAACAATGATCAAACCAAAGTTACATCATTTGATTAAGGTGAATTAAGTCAAATTTAAAACATTTTAGACCAAGCTCCAATAACCTTTCAGTCTGCATTCAGTGGTAATAGAGGAGTCCACTTGCTCAATGTGAGACTCGTCCTGATGTCCTCAGCAAAGGCTCAATCCTCTGAGATCTGGAAGGAAAGACCGAGCAGAATTAAGGAGAGCAAAACAAAATGGCCTCCTCATGTCCTGCAGCTGACCTGGATATTTAAATACAGTACTGGTCTGACATTCTAACATTTATCAAACTGAATGTTTTTCCCCCGGGGCACCCATCTTCATGTATTCTACCTAACATTTCTAGTCATTTTCACATTTGTTTACACACTTTTCTTGCCCCTCTCCCCCCAAAAAACAGCTCTAACAAGACTCTTACACTCGGGCGAATGTGAAAAACAAACCTCGGGGTGCGTTCCCTTTGTGAGAGGTGGAGGAACCCACAGGCGGGAACAGTGCTCAGTGCCTGTGATCCCCGCGAACGTACCTCACCACACCACCTCATACACCACCTGACAGCCCGAACCACTGCCATTGACGACCTGCTCCACAGCAACCACCGTTGCCGCGGTGACCTGCTCCTTAGCAACTGCCATCGCTCTCAGCAAACAGGCAGGTCACATGGGCGGGTCACACACTAACTGCTCTCACACTGCCACACCCCCATCTCCTCCTCCTCCTCCTCTCTTTGCAAACAGGACTCCGCAGCTTGGAGGAAAGAATTCCACATTTAGGTGAACGTTTCGAGAGCAGCACCCCACGTCCCTCCCGTACACACACACACACCCCATTTTGAAATATACGATACAGAGGATGACATCAACCCACAACTCCTGCTGTCTGTCTGTGCTTTGGATTGTTTGCACACACAAGCAGACTAAAGCACATACAGAGCAAGGACATCAGTCGCAATCTTTTTGTATTTCTAAAAATATTCAGGATTCTGCAGACTTTGTGGCTTGTGTGCAAAAGAGTGTAACGTAGCACCAAGACTGCAGAATACGAACCCAAGTGATGACACAAAGCCACCCAAGATATAATATTTGAAGCAAATGATAAAACCCTTTCCCCTGAATACCGTCATGTTGTGTCCAAGTCTGGATTAACTCTCTGCTCCGTTGTCTTCTGGAGATTTAGGCCTACTCTTGGATTTGGAGCGGGACCTGGATTTGGACCCTCTGTTGGAAGGCGGGGTTCTACTTCTTGACTTGGACTTGGAGGACCGAGACCTGGAGGGAGACTTTGTCTTGCTCCGTCTGGGGGTCCTGGACTTGGACTTGGATTTAGACTTGGACTTGGATCGTGACCTGGACCTGGAATCGGAGTGAGACCTGGAGCGGCTGTAGTGGTGGCGGCTCCTGGATCGGGACCGGCTTCTGCTCCTGGAGCGGCTGCGGCTCCGTCTGCGGCGACGAGGGCTGGCTGAGCGGCTGTGGTCACAGAGAGAAGCGTGTCAAATAAACAACAACACCAAACCATAATAAGATGGAAACTAATGAAAAGTCATCAGTAGATTACGTCCGCAGAGGGGAAATTTACAGCAGCATAGGGTATAGTGCAAACAAGAGCAAAAACAAGTATTATAAACAAGCAAATAAGCAATAAAAACAGTAAAGAATCCACAATAACTGAAATATTATATATACAGACAGAATAAC